>NW_026867943.1:0-87759 GCF_020745735.1 Hemiscyllium ocellatum
ATGTGGTGTCACTCTTCCTGTTCCTGAATGCTAGCTCATACCCGTGTGCAACCAGCTGGAGATGCTGAATGAGCTCCTCTATAACTGTGGAAAGGTGCAGTGTCTGGCCGTACTGTGACATAAATGTTACCGACACTATAACAGCACAAACCGGAATGCTGTCCGGGTCTTGCTGCACATGGACACAGAGGATTCAGGAGCAGATGGGGACAAAATGTTCTGAACCATTCTGTGATCTTCAGTCATCATAACTGCTTCAGATCTTATGATGGGAAAATACATTGATGGAGCAGCTGAAGATGTTTGTGCTGAGGGGGCTAACCCGAATCTCCTGCAAAGAGTCCTGGGACTGAGAAGATTGTTGGCAACTGACCCCAAACCTCCTTTATTTGTGTTCTGAAAGACCCCGGCCAGTTGAAAGGTTACAACCTGATCCACATTCAGATCAAATAATAGGTGGTCCCGATGCCATCCTCAGACAAATACTGCCGTGGTATCAAAGCCATTCGCTCTTTCCTGAGCCCCAGTGTTCGCCTCTTGTCCATATCAACAGGTGTTGGTGTATGAAAGGGAGGGCTTTCCTCTCACCGAAGGTAATCCCTGTCAGGAATTATCTGGGCGAGAGAGTTAGGGGAGCTTTATCTCTGAAAGCATTTAAGGAAGACATAGATGGATTTTTTGACCTGTCAGAGAGCTAAGGGGTGAAGAATTGGCATTAAAGAGGAGTTACTGTCAACAGTAGATCAGCCATGATGTTATGCAATGGCTTGATCATCCAATTACCTGATGTTGTTCCTTTTGTCCTCATAATCAGTAATTGCAAAGTTAAGGGCTGTAATTTTCCTGAAAGTTATTTTATTGAATGTTGCAAACAGAGAGGGTAAAGTATTTGTGAGTTTATCTCTGGTTGAATATGGGGACTGTATTCACCGTGAAAGGGTCTATGCTATCACCAACAAATGAACCACATGTTGCGGAGAGGAAATACTCTGTAAAGAGACCAGAAGCATCGTGGAAACAAATAACATTTTCCAACCAACACTAAACCATGTGTGACAGTCTTGAGGGACTGAATGAGATTCTGTATTACTGTTGACCAGGTATTGGAGCAAGTAGCCTCCATCTGTTCCTTGCAGGAGATGTGAGGGTTGAATAGATTATAGCAACACAGGACTGAGCAGCAGGAGTGGGCTATTAAATACTTTGTCACCGCTTCATGTGCTTTTGCTCAAAGCAGCGCATTTCTGTCCGTATACCATTTTACGACATACCAAAACAAATTTGAATAAATGCAAACATCCAGGCCCACAATCCTCTGGGGAAGGGAATTTCCTTTTGGACAGCCCTTTTTGAAATTCTCATTGTGTTCCAACAAATGTTGAAGGGTCACTATGTTCTTTTCCAGTCCAACTCCTCCACTGATTACACCCATCTTTAATGCAATCAGTTTAGTGAGGTGGCCAATGATTTAGGTCTCAGAGTAGGCCATATTCTTGAAAAATGTGAGGCACAGAAAGTTAAACTCATAACAAATGGTAAAATGATGGAGTGCCCCACAATGTTATTCTACCTTTGAAGTTATTCTGCTCACAAAAGCTACTGGTCGTGGGATTTCTTTCTGGAACAGTGGAATTTGGCTGAATTCCCTTCATTTCTGGCAGTGGAGAGATTTCAAGAAATCCTCACCAGGAATCCTTCACAAGTGGTAAAGATGACGCAAGAATTTTTTGTCTCACACTTTGATATCTGGTGGAACAAAGTAAGAGAGAAGGGTCAATCGGCTGCTCCTTCTCAGATAGGGAACATTTTTCTCCCTCTCTGTGTTGGAACATACAATTTTGTCACTGAACACCAAACTGGACCATGTGCGATCTCCTGGAGCAGTCTCTGGAAAACCTGATTATGGATTATATGCAGGTGCGTCATTGCTCTTGTTGTACACAATTCCTTCCAATCGCAAAAAATGTCCCCACTTTATAATTTGCTGACATGCTTACATGTGTCTGTGTAAATTGTAAATATTGGTAGGTGTCTTCATAGTCTGTGTGTTAATATCAATGCATCTTTTTCTTAAAGTTTGTTCTCTAGCTTTAGTCTCCCTGACAGGAGATAATATGCATCCAGCTGATACACTTTCCAGAAAGTCATGGATGGTTCAATACTATTTCTCAGCTATGATCAAAACTGATAATCCCCCATAGCAAAAGGCATTCCAGGAATGTGTAAAGGGAAACCTCTTTGAAAATCTTCGAAAATAATTATATATTTTTATTTTAGTGTTAGGGGATCAATCCTGCACACAGTACATCAGGTGTGGTCTCAGCAATGCCCTGTCCAGATGCAGTAAAACATTCCTGTAATTAAACTTGATACCTTTTGCCAAAAACAGCATCATTCCACTTACCTTCCAAATCACTTGCTGCATCTGACTTCATATGATTCATGTCGCAAGAACATGGAAACCTCCTGTATCGCAGAGTTCGGCAATCTCTCTCCATTTAAATTGTTTACCATTGTTTCAACCTTCATGCCAAATAGACAACTTACCGTGTGTTCCTTCTGCTGAAGGTTTGCTCACTCACCTTCCCTGCCTGTCTCACATTGCAGACTGACTAACTCCATTTGACGACACATTGAATGACCATCTTGGTGTATGAGCTAATTGAGCTCCAAGCCATTCCCTCCCCTTCCTCCAGATCTTTGATACAGATTGTTGATCATTGATGACCCCACAGTGATCCCTGAGACACTCCATCAGTTAAAGCTTTGCAGCTTGAAAATAAACATTTATCTCTACTTCCTATTTCCTGTAGGGGCAGCTTCCCTATTTCTGTGTAGCAACTCAGGTGGGTTGAATGGTCTCCTCCTGGACTGTGTAGTGTAGTGAATGAGCTGAATTAATTCTATAATCCTGTGTAATTCCTTAGAGGGGCGGAATGGACCCCTCCTGTGTCATTGTAACGATACTGTCTAATAGAATAGAGTGGTCCCCAACCCTGTAACAGCATCGAGAAGTGGATTGAGGTAACAATACATGGGATAGGGGCAGAAGTTTGCCCTTTGGCTTCTCCATTCAGAATGCTCATGGCTGATCTGAGTGTGTCTGATCATCCATTTCCTGTGTGTTCCCAATAAACACTGACCCTTCTGTCCAGTAAAGATCAGTCGAGCTCAGCCTTGAATATCTTTAATAACCGAGTCTTCACTCCTCCCTGGGGATGAGGACAACACAGGTAACACAACACTAACGGAAAAGGGACGTCCTTATTTCATTGTGGGATTGTTATTTTCAAACTGTGTTAATTGAACATCAAATCACCACCACTTTTCAGACATAAGGAGAGAATAATTAGGAATAATTTGGAACATAATCCATTCCGGAATCCAATCCTATCCCACATTCCCACTAACCCTTTCCATTCAAATATATATCGCACCCAGCCTCTGCTGCTGTCTCAGGAAGAGAAGACCTGATAGCATAATACCGCAGGAGCATTAAGGAAATGATCAGATTGAGGCCATTCAGTTTATTGATTCGGAACGTCCGTTCAATAATTTCTTATATGTTCCTCAACCACATTCTTCTGCTTTCTACTTAGAATCCTTGATCCCCTTACAAATCAGTTGTCTTAATGACACTAGTGTCTGTGCCTCTGTGTATCTGTATGTGAGTGAGTATTTGTGCGTGTGTGTGCCTCTGTTTGTGTGTGTGTGTGTGTGTGTGTGTGTGTGTGTGTCCATGTGCTTATTATCTGTGAGTTTGCGTGTCTACATCAGTCTGTCTGTGTTTCAGCCAGTGTTTCCATCTGTATTTATGTCCACTTGTATGTGACTGCATATGTATTTGTGTGTTTTTAAGTGTATGTATACTATCTCCTGGTAAGTATTGTGTGTGTTCACCTATGTATTTCTGTGTCTGCTTCTCTGTGCAGGGAGGTATCTGTGTGTGTGTGTTTTTTGGAAGTATAAGGACTGTTGTTGGAACTGCCAGTGGGTTTAGTTTGAGAATCGTCTTTCACTGAACATTGATCCTTACCTGGTCAGTAGGACATGGATGTTTCAGATTCTCCACACGAGGCGTCCAGGTCCGCTCCAGCTCTTCAGGAGTTCTCCCTACATGGAGTGGGGGGAGGGGAGTGAGGTAACAGATATTGGGCACTCCACTAAGCGGCTTGGCCCTTTCTATCCTATTCAGGCTGTTTCTCCTCGAATGGGAGAAAGGGATGGAGTGGGACTGGGAATGGGTGACACGGCTGTATGTGCTGGTGTAGGTGGGGGGAGTTGTGAGGTGTCTGGAATGAGTCAGTCGACAGTTTTGAATCCATATAGTATGATTAGTTGCTGAATTCAAGAGTGAGAGTGGGAGTGCTTGAGCCTTATTTGGAGACAGAGCATGAACCTTGTTCGGTGTTAGGTGCTATAACAGATATACAGTGAGTGTGAGGGAGCAGAGAGTATATGGTAACTCTTATCCTAACAGAGCGAGGAAGATATTGTTCCTTGTCCAGTATTGTGGGACATTTCATCAGATCATCTCAGCGTCGACGTGAGCATCCCTGAATGTCTTGTCCAAGACGGTCACTAATAACGACACAGACCTGTCCCTCAGCTTCCAGAGAATCAGTTTAGGTACAGTTTACAGACAGCAAGGAGAAGCTAATATTGGTGTGTTATATATTGAAACCAAAACGGTAGCAGAAAATCTGAGCATCACGTGCTCTGGAAATTAGATAAGCAAGTTTTGTGGATACCGCAGTCTTATTGAATGGTCTCAAGTTGTATCTAAGCTGCGTTAACTATGACAGCTGAAGCAGTGAAAAACAAGTTCTGCAAGTGTATATGAGGTGGGTTGAAGAGTATGTTGTGAAGCAAAGTAGAGAGCAGGTTATTTTGGATTTGATGTTGTATGGCCAGAATGATGAATTATTAACCTTGGTCTGAAGCAGCTTTTAAGGGATAATGGCATTTATAAGATGCATTTTACAAGGTGTCTGTATACAATATAGAATGCTTAAATATTCTAGTCAAACATCATGGAAGACTGAAGGCTAGAGTGTCAAGACATCTTCAGTGAATTTGGAAAGTACAATATAACATTCAGTGGGAGACAAGCAATGGTTGTTAGAGCCATAGAGTACGACAGCACGGAGACAGGCCCATCATCCCAAACTGATCCATTCCGACCCAAGTATCCATCCATGCTAACCCCATTTCCCTGCCATTGCCCCGTACCCTTCTAATCCTTTCCTATCCATGTATTTGTTCAAATACCTTTTAAATCTTGTTAACGTATCCACCTCAACCACTTCTCATTCCATATGCATAACAGCCCCCGTGTTAAAAAGTTGTTCCACATGTTCCCTTTTATTCTGCCCCCTCTGACCTTACACTGATGCCCTCTAGTCTGTGATTACCAAACTCTAGGAAAAAAAGATTGTGTGCATTCACTCTATCCATGCCTGACATGATCTTATAAACCTCAATATCATTCCCCCTCAGTCTCATGCACACAAAAGTAAAAAGTCCTAGCTTGTCCAACCTCTTTCTATAACTCAGACTATTAAGACCTTGGCAACATGCTTGTAATTTTTTCTGCACTCTTTCCAGTTTAATAACATCCTTCCTATAGCAAAGTTAACAAAACTGAACATAACACTGCCAATATGGCCTCACCAGCATCCTGTATAACTGCAACATAACTCCCAAATTTCAATGCTCAGTGATATAAACCGATTAAGGCCAGTGTGCCAAAAGCTCAATTCACTGTCTACCTCGGAATCAACTTTCAGAGAACCATGCACCTGAATTCCAAGATCCGTCTGACCCATTACACCCGTTAGGACCCAACCATTCACCATGAAACTCCAACCATGATTTGACTTTCTAAAATGCAAGAACTTGCACTGATCAATATTAAAATCCATTTGCCATTTCTCAGCCACTTCTCCAGCTGATCAAGATACTGCTGTAATTTCTGAAATTTCTGATAACCTTCCTCACTCTCCATGATGCCGCTTGTTTTAGTGCCATCTTCAAACTTACAAATCATGCCTGTACATTTTCTTGTAAATTATAGATATATGTAATATGTAGTGGTCCCAGCATCAACCCCTGAGGCATTTCACTATTCACAGGCCTCCAGTCTGACCAGCATGTTTCCATTATTAATCTCTCCTTCCGACCATCAAGGCAATGTTGTACCTAAATTGCCAGCTCCCCTTCAATTCCATGTGATCGAACCTTCCAGAGCGGCGTACCAGGTGAAACCTTATGGAAGGCTTGATTGGAATCCATCTAGACTACATATACCACCCTGACCTCCTAAATGTTGCTGGTCACTTTACCAAAGAACTCCAACAAAATTGTGAGTCATGATCTCCCTTGCACAAACTCCCGTGCCGAATTTGATGAAGAGCTTTTGCCCGAAACATCAATTTTCCTGCTCCTCGGATGCTGCCTGACCTCTTCGGCTTTTCCAGCATCATTCTAATCTTACTCCGAACCACACCCTGTCTTTCCAAATGCATGTATATTCAATTCTAAAATAACCTACCCACTAGCTTTTAGGATGACTGGTCTTGGAGTTCCCAGGTTTATCTTTGCAGCATTTCTTGAATACAGGCTCAGCATTCGCTACGCTCCAGTCGTCCAGGACCTTACTCGTTGGCCTGCGATGATAGAAAAGAGCCAAGCAGTGCTCCTGCAATTTCTTCTCTATCCCCTGCTATCCTCCTGTGGTGTTCCTGAATATAACTGTTCAGGACCAGGAGTTTTTTTAGAAATAATGCAAAGTCTGGAAATACCAATGTTTGCCATCTTTATAAATGATCTAGAGGAGGGGCTTGAAAGCTGGGTGAGCAAGTTTGCGGATGACACAAAGGTCGGTGGAGTTGTGGACAATGAAGAAGGATGTGGCAGGTTACAGCGGGATATAGACAGGTTGCAGAGCTGGGCAGAAAGGTGGCAGATGGAATTCAATGTAGCTAAGTGTGAAGTGATTCACTTTGTTAGGAGGAACAAGAAGATGGATTGCTGGGCTAATGGTAGGCTACTTGGTAGTGTGGATGAGCAGAGGGATCTTGGTGTCCATGTACACATATCTCTGAAAGTTGCCACCCAGGTAAATAGTGCTGTGAGGAAGGCATATGGTGTACTGGGCTTTATTGGTAGAGGAATTGAGTTCCGGAGTCCTGAGGTCATGTTGCAGTTGTATAAGACAATGGTGCGGCCTCATCTGGAGTATTGTGTGCAGTTTTGGTCGCCATACTATAGGAAGGATGTGGAGGCATTGGAACGAGTGCAGAGGAGGTTTACCAGGATGTTGCCTGGCATAGTAGGAAGATCTTATGAGGAAAGGCTGAGGGACTTGGGGCTGTTCTCATTGGAGAAAAGAAGGTTTAGGGGAGATTTGATAGAGGTTTATAAGATGATGAGGGGTTTAGATAGGGTAGACACTGAGAACCTTTTTCCGCTCATGGAGTCAGCTGTTACTAGGGGACACAGCTTTACATTAAGGGGTGGTAGGTATAGGACTGATGTTAGGGGTAGATTCTTTACGCAGCGGTTGTGAGTTCATGGAATGCCCTTCCAGTAGCAGTGGTGATCTCTCCCTCTTTATGGTCATTTAAGCGGGCATTGGATAGGCATTTGGAAGTTATTGGGCTAGTGTAGGTTAGGTAGGATTTGGTCGGCGCAACATCGAGGGCCGAAGGGCCTGTACTGCGCTGTATTTTTCTATGTTCTATGTTCTATGTTCATACGTCTATTTATTTCAAGTACAAACACCAAAGAGTGAGAAAGTGACTCAATGATGGTTAACATAACAAATTAGAAAATATGTTAATCATAGGAAGAAACTTCAGAAGAATTCCAACTGTTGTGGAAACCTGAGAACTCTCAGAAATTAACGATGCGAAAAGGCCATGAAACTGAAAAGGAAATCAAAAAGAGAACATACCTGCTAACGAACAGGAATACAAAGACTGCATCAATCTACGATCTATATTTCAAAGGAAACAAAATAAAAGCACGACCAAACGTGAAAATTTGTAATCGGGAGAGGAGAGGTCATTTTGGAGAACAGGGAAATGGCCAAGAAAACAACCAGTCACTTTGCATCTGTCTTCATGTCTTCCAGAAAATCTCCCAGTAATACCAAGTGATCATATCGGACTCCTGGAGCTAAAGACATAAAGTCAATTCATATCAATAACAAGGTAGTACTTGAACAATGGAGCAGGATTGAACATTGCTAAGTCTGATGAAACAGATGTACGTCCTATCAAAACATCAGAAATAAATCACCAATAGTAGTATTAATTGCACTGTCGATGACTGTGTTTTATTTTCCTGTACATTCTGCAGAGTCTGGAAACTATTGTGGATAAACGTGACTCAAGCACTATAGCTGAATGGAAGGAATCCAAACAGCTACAAAGGGTAACATACATAGTGTGAAGAACAGCAGACCAATTAACTTGACATTTGTAGTGAAACTTTTGGAATCTATTACACAGGATGATATTTTTGCTATTTAGAAATTATCAGCAACAATGGAGAGAATCAGCATGCATTTCTGTTAGAGAAATCATACTTGATAAACTTTGGAATTGTTTGAAGTTGTTTCTTACAGCATAGATAAAAGGGAAGCAGCAGAAGTGGCATATATTGGATTTTCGGAAGGGTTTCTAAAAGATCTTAGTGAATTCGTAAATGCAATCAATGTAAAGGTTATTTGGTGGAATATACCTAAGTGGAAATTTAAAGTTTGTATCAACTTCATTTAAGAGAATCAGAATATTGATATAAAGACATGTTGAAGCAGTTTCTCAGTGTGTTGATGGGACCGTAGCTGGAGTATTGCGTACAGTTTTTGTGACCGAATCTCAGAAAGAATATACTGACCACAGAGGAAGTGCAGTGGAAATTCTCCAGATAAATCCCTCAGATGGTGAGATTGCCTAATGAGGAAACTCGGCCTGTGTTCTCTAGAGTTTCAAAAGTGTGGGGTGGGTCACAGTGAAATTTAGAAAATTCACAAAACATCTGACAAGTTGGAAATTAACAGAACGCTTCCCTCGCTGTCTATTCCACATCCAAGGCAAATAATGGCAGGATCTGGGACAGGCCAGTTAAGACTGCAATATGGTGGAAATTCTTCACTTGGAGGGGACTAATTAACACAGGGGCATGGAAACCTACCGGCAGGCAAGATTAGTGAGAATCTCCAGATATTCTCCAAGTGTGTCCAGCGGAACAGAATAACCAGGGAACAGGTAGGACTCATTAGTGACTTTCCAAGTCGCATCCAAATCAACTTTAGTGGTAGGAGACAGACGGTGGTGGTAGGAGGCTGTTTGTGCAATTGGAGGCTAGTGTCCAAAGGAGTACCACGGGGATCAGTGCTGTGTCTCTTAATATGTATGATTCGGAGGTGTTGGTGTTGGACTGGGGTGGTCAAAGCTAAAAATTGCATAACACCAGGTTATAGTCCAAAGGTTTATTCGGTGGCACTAGCTTTCGAAGTGCTTCATCAAAGTGAACAACCACCTGATGAAGAAGCAGCGCCTCGAAAGTTCGTGCCTCCAAATTAACCTGTTGACTATAAGCTGGTGTTTCCTGATTTTAAACCTTATCATAAAGGATGCAGCTGTGAATATGGACGAGGGGTGGGGGGTGCCATAAGTAAGTTTGTGTTTGATACAAAGATTAGCCGGGTGGTTGGCAGTGAGGAGGAAGGCTTTACGTTGCTGGAAGATACAGATGAAATGGTCAGATGGTCACATCAATGGCAGATGGATGTAACCCTGATAAATATGAGGTGATGCACTTTGGAAGAAGGAACCAGGCAGCGGAGGACTAAATGAATGGCAGAACAAGAGGAAGCTCAGTGAGTGCTTCTCCACATATCCCTAACTGTGGCTGGACAGGGTAACACACAATTTCAGAAAGCATACGGGAGCGTAAACGCAGCCTTCACACATCGAAACATAGATTATAAGAGCTATGCGGAACTTTCGTTAGCCATGATGGAATACTGTGTGTAGTTCTGGGAGCTACATTACAGGAAGAATGTGATTGCACTGGAGAGGGTGTAGAGGCGATTCACCAGGATGTTTCCTTGGATGGAGCATATCAGCTTTGGAGAGAGGCAGGATAAGCTCGGGTTGTTTAGTTTGGAGCAGAGAAGACTAAGGGGGACGTGAATCAGGAGGATAAGATTGCGAGGGACATGGACGGGGTGGACAGACAGCAGTTGGCCCTTTTAGTGAAAGGGACACACTTTTTAAGTGAAGGGTTTGAGGCTTAGTGAGAATTTGGGGACTGTTTTTCACCCAAAGTATGTTGGGGTCTGGGATGCACTTCGTGAGAGGGGAATTGTTACGGTAACCTCAAAACCATTAAAAAATACATGGTTGTGCACTTGAAATGCCATAAGATTCACAGCGACGAGTTTTGTGTTGGAAATTCGGGCTAATGTAGACCGTGCTGTATTTCTGTCAGTGCAGAGTCTGTGCTTCTGCGATTGTATGGCTTTGAAAGATCAATCATTCAGTAGCTTAAGATAGGAATTGATGGATTTCTGAAGAATATCTTATCAAACTGTATATGAGTGAACTTGTAATATCTTCTGAAAATACGTCAATGACAAAATTAAGAGATGAAGGGGCAGCTTCCTTCCATTCTTTATCAGATAATTGAGGACAGGGAAATAGCGGATTAATGGGGCAAGTACTTCAGTTATGCCTTCACAAAAAAAGCAAAAATAACATTTCCTCCCAATTCTAGGGAAATTTAGTCTGCTGAGAAAAAGGGAATAGAATGAAATTAGCAACTAAAATGTTTTAGAGAAAATATTGGACTGAAATTAATGGGCACAGACAAAGTCAATAGAGGTTTATGAAATAGGAATCAGATTTGAGAAAGTGGCTGTTAACAAAATTATGGAGAAGGTATCAACGCAATACGATTGGAATCTCAGAAAGATTTTTGATAAAGCCCCAAGCCTTTTGTGCAAATTCGAATCCTGTGGGACTGGGGCTAATATATGGTCATGGTTTTAGAATGGGAGAGCTGGCAGGAAACAGTGAGTTGGAATAAAACCATGTTTTTGAATGGAAGGCTTGGAGGATATAACAAGGATCGGGATTTGGCATCCAGCTATTCTCAATACACATCATATCTTTCACACCTGTATTCCATGGGCTTTAGGAAAATGTGTGGAGATCTCAGTGAGATATATAAAACTCTGTCAGTGTGTGACAGATTTGAAGCAGGGATGATAATTCACTTGATAAAAAAAAACAGTTCACGAACCGCATTGCAGTCAAATCGTACTTAATAAACAAGCGTTATCAGAGAACTCCCTATATATTGATGGGCCGAAGGCACTATATTTCATAATGTTTAAACATATTTTGGGATATGAACATTGTGTGGGGAAAACTGCATTAAGGAGATGTTCGGCCATGAACTAGCATGGGGAAAGCTAAATGTGCTGAATGACCTCCTCCTCTCCCCGATGTTTCTGTGCAGTCTGTGGGAAAGCTCTCAGATGTTAGGAAGGATGTCTATGCAGGGTCAGCAGGACTGTGTTTCCCATTCCCTTTTCTGATAACGAGGTTGATGCCAGATGTTCTGTCCAGTTTTATCCTTTAAGACATCAGAGTAGTTTGATACAATTGAGTATCTCACTTGGCCGATTCAGAGACACTCTGTGCGTCTGGGGTCACTTTTAGGCCAGACCAAGAAAGCATGGAGATTCACTTCCTGAAAGTATATTGGTGAAGGAGATCGATGTTTACAATCAACATTGGACACAAGATCACTATCACTGACACCAGAGTTTAGGTCTCGATATTTTATTAATTATTTTCAACTTCCTCCAGCTGCCAGAGCATTGGACTAGTCCGGATTCGTAATCCAATGCTATTTCTACTACAGTACCATCTCCACATGGGAATGCATCGGAAACCACATTGACCTGATTATTTCGGTGCTGTTTGACAGCTCTATCAAAAAGTATTCCCACCAATTTGACTATCGTGATGGGACTGAGGGGGTGGTAATTGGTCAGATTGTAATTATTCTCCTACTCAGGGACTGGACGTAGTTGAGTAATGTTCCCCTTTTATCTTAGCCTGCTGGACGCACTTTCCTCATTCCCAAAGAAGGGCTCAGGCCCGAAACATCGATTCTCCTGCTCCTTGGATGCTGTCTGACCTGCTGCGCTTTTCCAGCAACACATTTTCATCTCTAATTTTCCTCATTGCCAGGGAGATGTCAGAGTTGGAGCTGGAATGAAACGGCTTCCCCAGGGACACGGCTTGTTGTGCAGCACAAGTCTTCAGTCCTATTGCAGGAATGGTGTCAGGGCCCATTGCTTTGTTGTATCTACTGTGTTCAGCTGTTTCCTCATGACAGTACAGCAAATCGAATTGCTTGAAGACTCGCATCTGTGATTCTGTGGGAAACATGATGAGTTTGAGGTGGATCATCCACTCATCATGTCTGGCTGAGGATAGTGCAGACACTACGTACTTGACTTTTTTCACTGATATACAGACCTGTTCCGATATTTCAGATGAGGATATTTGTGGAGTCCTCTCCTCCAGAAAATTGTTTAATAGTCCATCGACATTTAAGTTTGGATTTGGCAGGATAACAGAGCTTAAATCTAATCTGTTAGTCTTGGGATCATTTCCCGTCTCCATCAGACATTAGTTCTGCTGGTCGGAATGTAACCAGTTAAGTGTGGTAGCTTTAATGGGTTGTTAATAGGTTTAGGTCCACGTGATTCCGATCCTGGCATGTTCACCCACACTCATTACTGAACCATGGATCAGCTTGATGGTAATGTTAGACTGATGAATTATCGTCGGGAAACTGTTACAGATTGTCGTTGAATACAATTCTGTTTCTGCTGCTGCTATGATCTACAGCACCAAATGATAACCCAGAGTGAGTTACAATATCTACAATTCAATTCTACTGACTCTCCCCCAGTTCAAACCGAGACCATTCACCCATCAGACTTGTATTCTGTACCTAACCTGGTTTCTGATGCAGTAACACTTGCATTTTCATAATCGTATTCTGCTGAGGGCCTCACTCTGATGTCACGCCTCTAATTTGTTACTTTAACTCAATACATTTAAAGTAATTATCTAAATCGTTTCTTTTCCACAATGTCAACTTCTGTATTTGAAGTGAATGTGTTTTCCTCTGTTAGTCTCCCTGACCATGATTAAAAGCTCTGTAGTCTCAGTGATGCCAGACTTATGTAGTTTCAGAATCAAGGAACTTGTGCACCATGCGCTATTGTTCAGTTCCCAGTGTACGGCGCTCCATGTTGGACAGATGTTTGAGCATCTTTGACATCCTTCTTTGGAAATTGTCCAAAAACAGAAATTGCTGTAGATGTTTCAGCATCTTCTGCAATGAATGCAGTGTTTAACTTTTAGGTCCAGTGACCCTCTACAAAGCTCCCAGTTTCTAAAGCAAGTTTGGTATTTTTATTACCAGTATCCATAGTTAGTTGTTTGTGAAAATTTGTTCTGTGCCTATTCATGTCTGGAGAAACTCCAAAGATCTGTCAGCATCTGCAGAGAGAGAGAAACGGCGTTAGCATTTCAAGCCCAGTGTGACACTTCTTCACAACTGAAAAGCATTGGAAAATTGGCTGTTCAATACCTTGCCCGAGATGGGAGATAGGTCACAGGGGAAAGAGGGCGTGGCAAAGATATACCGGCTTTTAACAGTGGTGAACAAGAAGATGATATAAAACGGGTTTAAATAAAGATGTGGATGGGAAAATGGGTTCTCTCTATTGAGTGCAAGATAAAGAAGACACAATCACACAAGGTCATAGGGAGGCCAGGAGGGAGAATGTTGACTATGTGGCATATAAAGATCTGGCCATAATTACGTTTTCACTGTCGAGATCATCCCCTTCTTTAGACAAAGGATATCAGGTGCTTGACTTTTTATTGACACTAGTAAGCGTTTCATGCTGCTTGAGTTTTGTAATAGGGAGAAAAAACACAAATCACAGTATGCAGTTTGGGCTGAGTATTGTTTACTTGTCATGTTTACTATAGTTTAAAATTTGCAGTATTTATCTTTAAATGCTTGATCTTGAAGTTAGTATTGGATGGAGTTTGAGGGATGGTTGAGGGATGACATTATAGAAGTTTCTAAAATCATGAGAGGTATGGATAGCGTGAATAGCCAAGATATTGCCCACGAGATGGGGGTGTTCAGCCATAGTAGGCATTGGTTTACGGTGAAAGGTGAAAGGATTAAAAGGGATGAAGGGGCAACGTTTTTACACAGAGGGTAGTGTGGGTATGAAATGAACTGCCAGAGTAAGAGTGCTGGATGCCAGTACAGCTACAACATTTAAAACTCATTTGGATAAAACATATGAATGGAAAACATTGAGAGGCCTATGGGCCAAATGAAAGCAGATGGGACGAGCTTAATTTGGAAAACCTGGCCAGCATGAACATTGAGAAAAGCTCCACGCAGAGTCAGTGGGGGTCGATAAAGGGGAAATTATATTTTACCCTGTAAAATCATGCAAGCATTTCTAGAGATGCCTGAGAATGTAACAAGCGGACTTGATACAGGGGATCTGTTAGAACACCAGGCTTTCCAGAGTGTTTCCACAAGGTATTACAAAATAAACGTTCTTACACAAGTCAGAAGCTCGTAGGATGATGGAGAATGTATTAACATGAGATGATGATTGCTTAACATAAAGAAATCGGAGAGTCAGGATTAATGGATCTTCATGATAAAAGTGTATCTGCTGGAGGACCGCGGCTATCAGTCCGATGGCATCATTTATTTACACTCTATATTGATAATCTGAAGGAGAGAGCTGAGTGCAATTTACATTCGAGTTTGAGGATGACACTGAGAATCAAAATGCAGGCTGTTATTTAATGGAGACGACTTCCAGAAAAGGAACAGTACAAAGGGATTGGAGTGTTCCTGTGTATGAAACATAAAGTCAGCATGCTGATGCAGCAAGTAACTAGGTTGGTTCAAAAACCGGCATCCTGGGGTGGTGTTATTGCGAATTTCTAAAACGGTGAAGTGATATTCATTCGGGTTTAAATGAATGAGGAGTGATACAGATGAAAAATACAAGTAACTTGATAAGGTAGGTGTTGAGACGTTGTTACCATTCCTGAGTGGAGTCTCAAACACGAGGACATAGATACCGAATATGGAACATCGATTTCTCTCTGAGATGCAAAGTGATATCTTCTCTCAGATGATAGTGAATGTCTGGAATTCCCTGACCCAGAGAGGTGTGGAGGGATACAAGGAGTAGGGAAGAAAGTGGAGTTAGACCTGGAGTAGATCAGCCATGTTCATATTAAATGACAGGGCAAGCTTGAGGGGCCGAATAGCCTACTCTTATTCCAATTTATTAATTTCACATGTTATGCTTTTGCAAAGTAACTGGTTATTTTCCCGGAAGTTGTGTTGTGTAATGCTACATTCGGGTGAGCAGAGGATTTGTTTGAGTTAACGCTGGGTGGGGTATGGGGGCTATATTCACAGTAAATCTGGGCCTGTAACACGACCCACATCTGGAGCTGACGTTGCAGAGAGGGGAAGCCTGGAAAGAGGGATTGGGGGTAAGTGTCCCTTCCTGACCCAGCCTGGATTTTCCAAGTGCATTTCCAAAACTGCAACTAACCATCGGAGTGGCTTTGATGTGCCCCTGTGTGCCTCGTCCGAAGGGCAGAATGGAACATCACAACATAGGGCTGAGGGACACGAGTGGGCTATTCGGCCCTATGACACTACTCCACCAGTAAATAAGGTCGTGGCTCATCTCATTATGGTCCCAGCTGTATGTATCTCTCCTTTCACCGTTATCCCTGATTTACCTGTCTATGGTATTATACCTCGATATAATATTAAGATTCAACCATCCCAAACTTCTGGGAAAGAGAATTCCAACTTGAATGAATTCCCAATTTGTGATTTTTTTTCTCACTCCAGTTGTGACTGAGGATGGAGGGTGTCACTTTTTCCTTTTCTAGTCCCACTCCTCCACTGCTCACAACAAGTTTTAAATGTAACCAGGTTGGTGATATGGACGATGATAAAAGTCTCAGACTGGGTCAGGTTCAGTGATGAGAACAAGTCAGGCAGATTTCTTTAGTCAGTCAAAAGTTACTAACAGAACTAACAGAGAGATATGTTGGACCTGTGGATAGCACTGCTGCCTCACATTACCAAGGAGCTGGGTTCAATTCCAAACTCAGGCAACCCTCTATGTGGTTTGAACATTCTCCCCATGCCTGTGTGGGTTTCCTCCCAGTGCTCCAGTTTCTTGCCAAAGTCCAAAGATGTGCAGTTTAAAGTGGATTGCCCATAGTGCCCAGGGAAGTGTAGGTTAGATGGGTTAGTTATGGAAATGCAGGATTACATGGATACGATTGGGGGCACGTCCAGGTGGGATGCTTTTTGGTGGGTAAGTGTGGACTTAATGGACGGAATGCCCTGCCTCCACACTGTAGTGTTTCTATAACAATGACAGTAAATTTGGACTTTACAAACACCCAGTGGATACATACTAATCCACACTTATCAAGGACTTGTATGTTTCAATTTCATTCCAAGAGTAACCTGTTAAAGCCTTCATAATATAAGCCATTCACCCCAGGAATACGTGAAATCAAATATCTCTGAACTGCTTCCAATGTAATTATATCCTTTCTCGGATAATCAGACACAAAAGACTAATCTCACACTCAGATCATAATGGTTATAATTGTTTTCTCAAAGTGCTGTGAGTCTTTGGAAACCTCTTCCCCACAGACCATTGCAGGCAGAGATACTGAATATTTTTGAGGCACAGACGGAAGGTTCATAAATAACAACAGAGTCAAGGATTATCGAGGAATGGGCAGCAATGTGCAGTGTGGGGGGAGATGTAGGCAGTAGTATCAAATAACACGGCTTCAGAACCTCCAGGAATAAATGCAAAATGAAATGATAATATCGATAAAAAGTTAAGGGGGAATACAAAATGGCGGAGATCCAGAAGGTCTGCTTTGCTGGGCTCTGTATCAACACACGGGCAAAGTGGTTCTCTAATACACCCCATCCCAGCCATTTACTTAAAATTCAACACCAAAAGAGCGATAGAATCTTTAGTGATCCAGATTTGTCAAAGGGCAATGACAAAACACGGGAAAGGATCGAGTAAGTTCCAACACATGGTGCACCCGTCAGAAGCATAGAGCATACCTGAGGCTGGAGCTGCAACCCCCTGTGCTCGTTCCATGGACCCAGTTACTCACCAGGTCTTCGTCACTGAGTTCATCAAGTTACGTGAAATGATTGAAGCCATGATTGAAGAACAGTTCAGCCGTGGCTAGAGCCGCTCTCAGCCGTGCTCCAGAAACATGAGCAACAACTTGACAGCCTTGGAAACAGGACAGACGATGCCAAGAGCCGAACTGCAGTGGCAGAGACCGTGATCGATTCCTCTCGGGAGAGGATCCTCGCTCTTGAAAAACAGGTCTGCACCTTAACTGAACAAGATGACGACCTCCAGAACAGGGGCAGGATGAAGACTAATCACATCGTCGGTTTGCTGGAGCGGACAGAAGGTGGTCAGCCGGTGAGTTTTTTCAAGAACTGGCTGCAGCGATCCCTTCACTTCGAAACTGAGGAGGGTGATGACTGAGACAGTTCATCAGATTACGGCGCGGTAGTCAGACTCAGACTAACGCCTTCATCCTGTCCTTGCGCAATTACTTAGTTATGGGGATGAACAAAAGGGATGGAAGCTTTCAGAACCCAGGGGAAAGATCCGATGGGTTTAATTCACTAGAGCTCCAGGATTATGTTCTTTCAGGACTCTTCAGCGGCGGTGATTCAGGAAAGAAAATCTTTTGATGAGATTAAGAGAAGTGCAAGGGAATTCTGATTCAGTATTCCTTACGGTACCCAGCGGTGATCTGTATTGCTTTCAATGGATCCACAAACTCATCTGACTCTCCAGAGAAAGCGAAAACTTTATGGACATTTTAAAGTAAGCTGGATATTTAGATATTGCTGAAAATGTGTTGCTGGTTAAAGCACAGCAGGTCAGGCAGCATCCAAGGAACAGGAAATTCGATGTTTCGGGCCAGAATTTCCTGATGAAGGGCTCTGGCCCGAAACGGCGAATTTCCTGTTCCTTGGATGTTTAACCAGCAACACATTTTCAGCTCTGATCTCCAACATCTGCAGACCTCACTTTTTACTCTTGGATATTTAGATAATCATGTTTCTCCTAAAGAAATTTTGTTGGATTTTTCTAGTATTAACCAGTATTAGATTATAGCTGGGACTGGGTGGAGTACTCATTTTTAACTTCTTCGTTAGTATTACTACTCTTTTTCTCCTTCTTTACTTGTGTCTGGGGTGCAGCTCAAGCTGGAGGGAGTTACAAAGGTAGTTGTGATGGCTGAGTGCTAATCGAAGGGCAGTTCAAGCCTGGTTTTTGTTGTTAATTGCCCAGGATTCCATATTGGTAGCGGACACAAGATAAAGTTTTAAGGTATGTAAGCGTCCCCAGTTGGCGGGGGAGGTAAATTCTCCTTTCGAGTGTCATTGGAACTTTGGATTTTATTTTGTTCTTTGTTTTTTTTTATGTTTTTAGCTTTGGAAAGTTTTGAGAGCTTGTTAGATGTAGTAGTTTCAGTTTGTACAGTTTTTAGGCTCGATGAGTCTTCTTCATTAATGATCAGCGATGTGTAATTCGATGTGAAACTCTAGAGTTGAAATGTTGCTACAATGTGTTATGGATAATGATATGCTTAAATGGTGTACCTGGAACATTAAGGGGAGCCATCTGCCAGTCAAGAGGAAAAATGTACTTTCTAGTCTTAAAACTAGAGGGTGGATGTTGTCCTATTTCAGGAGATGCACCTTGATGACAAGGAACATTTTGACGTTACAGCAGGGCGGGTTTGGTAGGGTTTATTTCTCGCCTTTTAATACTAGGCATTGGAGAGAAGCCATGCTAGTTAGAATGTATCTTCCATGAACTATGGGAAATCATACTGTATTTTGAACGATTCTTGCCCCACCCACTAAATGCCCAGCGCACCCTCTTAAAATCCTGGTAGATGCATTTTCCAAAGTAAGTTATCTTGCATCGTGGTACATATTGTCGAAGGAGATTTCAACTGTCTTATGGCCAAAGGTCCCCCAATATCCTCGTTATAATGTAAGCAATTAGTGGGTCTGTGTGCAGAACTAGAGCTGGTGGATGTCTGGAGGCAGATCGACCTCACAAGTAGCAATTTTAATTTCTTCATTAACCCGCACAAATGCCACACGAGGGTTGATCTCTTCCCCATCCCTGAAACAATCTTAGACATGGTGGCATCCTGCTACAATTGGGAATATTACCCCAACATACCTGCCCCAGAAGTGGGATAGAAGTCACATAAGATTATGTTGTATGCAGATGAGGGTTTTATGTTTTTGTCAATTCCCACAATTTCGGCAGCTCACGTGATGTAATGCATTAATTCGCTTGTCGCCTTTTCGTGCTATAAGATTAATTTTACAAAGTTTCTGGCCATGCCTATGGGAGGTCTGAGGGAAATACCTGATATTGAAGGTAAATCCTGGTTTCCTTTTAAGTGGTTACGGGAGTGGGGAGTTTCTCTCTTCCGGTATATTGATTACATCCGTTTTTGAAAATGTATTTAACGTGAACTATGTCCATTTGTTTGACAAAATTATACAAGAACTTCAAAGATGGGATGCACTTCCAACATCCTGGCTAGGTTGGATAGCTGTTCTTAAAATGAATGTCCTTCCTTATTTGCTATACCCCGTGTGCATGCTTCCTTTGATGTTTCCCAGGCAGATATTAAGAGACTTAATGGCTGGGTTAGCTCTTTTATTTGGCTTATATTCATAAGCGACTCTTTATCAAGCTAACCAAATTGCAACTACCCCACAAAGTAGATGGGCAGTAGATGTCCCAGATTAAAAGCTATCAATTAAGCTTTTGTCTGCGTGGGTTTCCTCCGGGTGCTCCGGTTTCCTCCCACAGTCCGAAGATGTGCGGGTCAGGTGAATTGGCCATGCTAAATTGCCCGTAGTGTTAGGTAAGGGGTAATGTAGGGGTATGGGTGGGTTTCGCTTCGGCGGGTCGGTGTGGACTTGTTGGGCCGAAGGGCCTGTTTCCACACTGTAATTCTAATCTAATTAGTCTAATCTAAAAAATCTAATCTTTTAATTATCCTATATTAGTGTCTGGCACGCTGAGGACTCCGCGTCAATACGGTTAGATATTGAACCCTCTCAGACAAAGTGAACCCTTATTAGTCTGTTGTTCTGAGACAAAATGACAGTAGTTATGGAGTATTGTCATAATCCAAAAAGTATCAATGAAGTTAAAGCATGAATGACAATGCATCAGTTCGAGGACAATACAGCCATATCCATGTTTCTTACCCCTATGATGGCATACCAAGTTGTCAACTGGGGATAATGGATTCCAGATTTAAACTGTGGGCAGCCAGGGGTGTACCTTGCTTGAGTGATTTAGAACTGGTAGAATCCCTACAGTTTGGATACAAGCCCTTGGGCCCAGCAAGTCCACGTCGACCCTTTGAAGAGTAGCCCACCCAGAACCATTCCCCTACCATCCTATATTTACACTGACTAATGCCCCAACCTTTACATCCCAGAACACTATGGGTGCTTTATCAACAGCCAATTCATCTAACCTGCGTATCTTGGATCTTGGTGCTGTGAGGCCGCAGTACTATCTATTGAGCCACCACATTTCATTTGAGGAGAAAGAATGATATCATTTGATCAAATAACTCGTAAGTATGGACTACCTAGTAGAGTCCTCTTCTGTATTTTGTTCCAGATCAGAGAATTGCTGTAAAAAAAACACACACACTTTTAAAGACTCTTACAGATCTGATAGAGGGAAGAGGGTGTCTATTGCTTAGAATACACTCTCTGTCAGTACCCTTTATCATTGGTTGGAAAGTGTCCCCTCAGACGAGACTGTACAGCTTTGTGTTGTCTGCGAGAGAGACTTGTGGGTTCACAACACTTCGGAGAATGGGGAGGATATTTATGAAAATGCTGGAAGGATTTTGATCTGTAATAGGACCCATTCCATGCAGTTGAAAATTATTCATAGGGTCTATCTGACTCCAGATTGTCTCTCAAAATGCATAGTGGGATTATCTTCATCATGTTCTAAATGCAGAATGACTAGAGGCACTCTTACTCATTGCTTGTGGTCCTGTTGCAGGCTTCATCTATGTTGGAGCACTGCATCAGGTGTGATAGAATGGGTCTTGGGGACTGAATTGGAGATGGACCTGGTTTCTCCTTTCCTGGGCCTGCCAGGGTACTTTACACAGATGTAGATGTGAAAGAAATCATATCCTTACTTTCCGTGCTAGGACAAATATGTGTTGTGTTGGATGTCTGATCCCCGACCCCCCACCCACAACCACCCACCCAACCGTGCCTGTTGGTTCGTCGTAAGCTCTCCATGGAGAATATCCCTTTGGACTTTCTCACCAGTCTGGTGCACCAAAAAACATAGCTATATATAAGACACAGCAGCCCTTTTTGGATTACTGCGATACAGGCTTATCTGCCACTCTAAGAAGGGCTTTTATACAGCCATGATGATATTGTTTAATGAATCTAATATCCAGAGACGAAAAACTATGAACATAAAAGTATGCATCAGCTAATGCTCTTGATGAACGAGAGCTATCTTTATGTTATGCTGAGCTGTATTATTTATTCATTATTTATTATTTAGTTTTGTTTTTTCTTCTGTCTGTGTAGTGTTTTAACTTGTTTTGTATATACATGCAATTGGAATTTTTTTCAGTTATTTGAGTTGTGTTGTTATTGGTTTATTATAATATTAAAAATTTCTTTATCAATTAAAATATTTTTAATTTAAAATGCTAACATTGATAGAATAGTCTCCCAGAGGAAACTCATTAGAGAGACCACTCATGGTGGTTTATCCTCAGGGTCACCTCATCTCGGGTGATGGGGTGAGGGTGAGAGAGCATCCCGTTCATGGTAACCTCTGTCAGTGTGAGGAACTGAACCTGCGCTGTTGGCCTCCCTCTACATCACAAACCAGCCGTCCAGCCAACTGAGTGGGAGAATTATGTAGCTGTTACAGAGAGAAAAAATCACAGACAAAGGGTAAGAGAAACATTCATAACAAGGAAGGTTGTACAATTCAGATATCGGTCAAGATAAAGGCTGAGGGTAAAAACGTTCTCTGCTCGAAATTGTAATTTATAACAAGACGTGTTTAGAAGCTCTTTTTGGTTTAATATCATTAAGGTGAGTCAAGTGACATAACCAGAATTACTAAGTGTGATTGGATATCTATAAACATAAAATAAGTGTATATTTTTGTTCGGTCTGTGTACAGCATGCTGACCGTTGCATGCAAGTATAAAATGATGGAATATATTGTTAGGTATCCGTAACCATGGGAAATGCCCTCAAACAGGCGCTTCAAAAAACCCAGGATAAAAGTGCCTGAGTGCTGTCTGGCCATGGACAGGACCCAGGGGGTTTAATGGTTGAAAGTTCCTGTAACATGGAGCTGAGAAGACCATCAGATAAGCGGGGACCTTATTAAATGCTAGACCACGTTTAAAGGGCTGAATGGCCTCAGCATGGTTTGAATTGTTTGTGATTTGAAAAACGTACTTCTCTACTCCTTCCTCTTATGTGTTACACACTGGGACACTGCCATTTTCCTGAAACTGGGAATCATTTGGAACATTATCTGGAACATTCCATAATCGGCATTCGCCAGAATATTCTATAACTGTGTGGGATGTTTTGCAAAGGCGAGAGACAGAGAGAGAGAGTAAGCGTTGCATGCAGTTGTGAGAGTGGGGGACCATGAGCCTTTTTCAGGGGTAGCTGTGATCACAGATATACAGTGATGTGAGGGAGCAGAGAGAATACGGTGACACTCATCCTGACAGAGCAGGGAAGGTTATTGTTGCTTGTCCTGTATTACTGGACATTTCTTCAGACTTCAAATACTGCACTGAGCTGGACGGTGAACTCAGACATTGCTTGGTGGGTCTAGTGCTGTGGCTCCTTCTGGGAAGAGAATGTTCTCCCTCTGTCCTCGCCCATCTAATACACCCGCCATGCTCCGTCAACAAACCATGTGTAATTGTCCCTTATCTGCCAATCTGCCATTTCCCTGCCCTTGCTCTGTATCCACCTAATCCTTTCCTATCTGTGTATTTGTCCAAATGCCTTTTCAATGTTGTTATTGTGCCCACTTCAATCACTTCCCCTGGCAGCTCAGTCCATGTGGGTACCACACTCTGCGTAAAAAAGATGACCCTCAGGTTCCTGTTTATTTTTTTCCTCTCCAAATATGAACAGATGTTCTCTCGTCTTCGATTCCCCAACCTTGCAAAAAATTGAAGTATTCACCCCTGAGCACGTTTCTCATGATTTGATAAAATCTATGCTTCTATAAGAACCCTCTCAGTTCCCTACGCTGTAAAGAAATAAGTTCTAACCTGTCCAAATTCTCCCTATAACTCAACCCTTTAGGCCAAGAAACATCTTTGTAAATTCCTTCTACATTCTTTTTTGTTCAATAATATCCTTTCTAGAGCAAGGTGAACAAAACTGAACACAATACTCCAACTGCAGCCTTACCAACATTCTGCACAACTGCAACATAACGTTCCAACTTCTATACTCAATGCCCTGATGAAGGCCAGTGTGCCAACAGCCTTCTTCACTGTCCTGTGTATCTGTGACTCAAATTTGAGATAACCATGCACCTGATCTCCAATGTCCTTTTGTTCCACTACACTCCTTAAGTCCCTCTCATTCATCATTAAACTCCTACCTGGATTTGACTTTCCAAAATGCAAGACGTCACACTTATCTATATTAAACTCCATTTGCTAATTCCGTCCCACTTTCCCAGCTGGTCAACGTACTGCTGCAATTTCTGATAACGTTCCTCGCTATAAACGATGTCTCTAATTTTAGTGTCATCTGCACACATACTAACCTTGCATTGTGCACTCTGGTCCAAATCATTGATATAGATAACAAACAGCAGTGGGCCCAGGACCGACCCCTGAGGTATTCCAATTGTCACAGGCTTCCAGTCCGACAAGCATACCTTCACCATAGCCGTTTGCTTCATAACGTCAAGCCAAGTGTGTCGCTAATTTGCCAGTTCACCTTGGATTTCATGCGATCTAACCTTCTAGAGCGGCCTACTATGTGGATCCTTATCAAAGGTCTTACTGAAATCCAAATAGAAGATGTCTACCACCCTGCGCTCGTCAACGCCCCTGGTCACTTCCTCAAAAACCTCATACAAAATTTGTAAGACAGGATCTGCCACGCACAAAACCATGCTGATTGCTCCAAGTCAAACTCTGTATTTCCAAATGCATGCACATTTTATCTTTCAGAAGATTCTCAAGTGGTTTAGCGAAAACAGGTGTGAAGCTTACTGGTCTATCTTTCCTGGGCTTTTCTTTGCAGTCATTCTTGAATAAGTCACAACGTTTGCTACCGCCCAGACTTCCGGTATCTTGGCCCGTAAGCTTTATCTCTAGCCTCTTGCAGTCCTCTTGGATGTATCTGCTCAGGACCAAGAGATTTGTCTCTAATATGTCCAACAGAAACTCTACTGTGTTATGGACAGTACCAAGATTTGACAACTAACCTCCTAAAGGTCATAGGTCTTCATGTCTTTCTTCATGGTAAACACAGAGGGGAAATTGAGGAATTCACCAATCTCTTGAGGTTTTACACATGCATGCCTATTTTGTATTTTAAAGCCTCCTATTCTCTCCCTAGTTGTTCTTTATCTTTACTATACTGAATTTGGATTCACTCTAAATTTCTCAGCCAAGGCTATCCCATACCTCCTTTCGCCTTGCTGATTTCCTTCTTCAGTAAACTCCTCTATCCCCTGTATACCTCCAGGGATTCCCTTGATCCGAGCTGCCTGAACCTGAGCCACGCCTCCTTTTTTTCTGGTCAGAGCCTCAATATCTCTTGACATCCAGGGTTCTCTCTTCCAGTCTCACATTGCCTTCACCCTCACAGGAAAATGGAAACCTTGAACTCGAGCTATCTCACTTTTAAAGCCCTCCCACTTGCTCAAAATCCTTTTACCTCGAAACAAACAACTCTAATCATCCCCTGCAATCCCCTGTCTAATTCCAACAACATACGCCTTGCCAAAATTTAAAAGTAGAATCTGTGGATCAATGTTGACCCTCCCATAACTATTTTAAAATTAATACAACTCTAACCACTTTTCCCAAAATGCTCCCCCACTTTATCTCCACCTATCCTGCCCTATTTGCCAACAGTAGGTCGAATTTGTTCCTTCCCGAGTAGGTTATTCTATATATTGATTGTGGAAACTTTCCTGAACACACTTAACAAATTACGTTCCATCTAAGTTCTTAACCATCTGGAAGTCCCAGTCTATGTTCGTAAAATTGAAATCACCTATTATAACAATCCTGTTTCTCCTGCAAGTCTCCCCAGTCTCCCTGTATATTTCTTCCTTAATTCCCATTGTTAATTTGGAGGCTTATATTGCAACCGCTATAACATTACCATCCCCCTCTAACGACTTCGTACCATTCACGAAACATCATTGGATATTATCTCAGTTATTTCAACTTTAAATACTGATGTGATACTCACCTTAAACTGTTTCCATTGACGTTTCTCCATCGCAGGCATAGTGGAGATATCGAGCTGTAAATGGATTGGAGCTGCACATTCTGTCACTTCCAACATTTGGCTGCAAGTTTCCCCACACTGGGCAGCGACCTAATACAGTGTTACCGAACAATGCTACATGCCTGGATTGAGATAAGAACGAACAAGTGCAGTCTGCACAGCACCCCACGCTGGACATTTAGCCCATGATAATAGATCAAGCATTGGTGTGGGCTGCACAGAGTTCCATTCTGGGTATTGCTGGGTTGCATTCAGCAGTACGCTAGTCGGATCTACTCAATGCTCCATCCTGAAAGTATAATGGATGGAGTGGTTATGTGAGTTGGATTGCGAATGTGAGAGAGCTAAACATCTGGCAATACCTTTATTTTTTGTTTTCAATCTTGTGTTTGGACCCTGTGTCCCAGCCTCGAGCAGTTGAATGACTGCCTCCTCTTTCTGTGTCCCCGTCCTGTTCCTGTGACCCAGTCTCGCGGAGTTGAATGACTGCCTCCTGTTCCTGTGTCTCAGTTTCGAGCAGTTGAATGACTGTCTCCTGTTCCTGTGTCCCATTCACGAGCAGTTGAATGACTGCCTCCTGTTCCTGTGTCCCAGCCTCGAGCATGTTGAGTCACTGCCTCCTGTTCCTGTGTCCCTAATCGATGTTGTGTGAAAGTAGATGTCCTCCTCCTGCTCCACAGTAACAGGCTCCAATAGGTCTGTGCTCAACTGCTGCTTCTGTGGAATGGAGTTGAGGGACTGAAGCCTCTTCACATTCTTTACCGTTTTTCTTGAGTAAAAGCCCTTCTCCTGTTTCTGTAAAACACCACCAAAATCTGAATGATTTATTTTTGTATTTGACTGTCAGTAATTGAGCAAACAGGCTGACTGACAGTATTCAGAAGCGGAATAACCACCTTCTGTTCCCATGTTAAACACTCAAGGGTCAATAGACTCTCAGAGATGAACAGCACAGAAAAAGATCCTGCGGTCTGGTCATCCATACAGACCAAATATCCTAAATTAATCTCGTTCCCCCTTGCCAGCAGTTGGCCCATCTCCCTCTAAACACTTCCCATGCATGTATCCATCCAAATCCTTTTTAAAAGTTGTAACTGTACCTGCCCCCACTACCTCTTTTGGCTGTTCAATCCGTACACACAGAAGTGTCTGTGTGAAAATGTTGTTTTAGCGTCCCTTTTTAAATCTTTCTCCTCTCACCTTAAACCTTTGTCATCTATATTTGGACTCGTCTATCCTGGGAAAAAACATTGACTGTTTACCTTATCTATGACCCTCATGATTTTATAAACCACTTTAACGTCACCCCTCAGCCTCAATACTTGAAAATAGCCCCAGCCTATTCAAACTCTCCCTGTAACTCTAACCCTCCTACACCTGCAGCATTCTTTTAAAACTATTCTGCACCCTTTCAATGTTGACAACATCTCCCCGACAGCAGGGAGACCAGAATTAAAGGCAATATTACAAAAGTGGCCAAATATCCTGTACAGATCCAACACGTCATGCAAATGCTTAGAGTCAAAGCACACACCAATAAAGGGAAGATTACCAAGTGCCTTCTTCACTATGTTGTCTACCTGTGATGGCACTTTCAAGGAACTGAAAACCTGCACCATAAGGTGCCTCACAGGACAGCGATCTGGGTTTAATTCCATCCGTGAATGACTGGCTGTGTGGTGTTTGTACATTTTCCCCGTGTCTGTGTGAGTTTCCTCCGGGTAATATGTTTTCCTCTGACAGTATAAAGATATACAGGTAAGGGTAGATTGACCATCCTAAATTGTGCATGGTAGCCTGGGATGTGTGGGTTAGGTGGGTTAGCCATGGGAAATGCTGGCTCAGAGGGATAGGATAGGGGTTTGTTCAGTGGGATACTGTTGAGAGGGTGGGTGTGGCCTCGATGGGTCGAATAGCCTGTTTCCTCACTGTAGGGATTCCATAATTTCTATGGAGTTATCCTTAATTGGCGACTTTCAACAGGACCCTACCTATATTTCCCTCAATATTTCTTGCCAAAATGCAACACCTCACATTTATCTAAAATAAACTCCATCTGCCACTCCTCAGCTCACCTAATCAACGTCTCATTATATTCTGAGACATTATTCTTCACTGTCGACATTACCACCAAAATTGGAATTATCTACAAACTTACTGACAATACTTCACTTACTCAAGTACAAATGATTTGCATAAGCAACAAAAGACTCACTATTGATCTTTGTGGCACGCCACTAGTCACAGGTCTCCAAATTCAATGAACAAATGTCCACTGTCATGCACTATCTCCAATATTCAAGAAAAAGTTGGGCCTAAATGACGAGCTCTCCAGGATTCCCGGCAGTCTAACCTTGATAACTAGTTTACCATGTAGAACATTTTGGTTTTCTTACTGAATTGCATAAAGACAACATCCACTGTCCTGCCGTCATCAATCATCGTCTTCACTTCCTCAAAAAATTCCACCCAGTCAGTGAGACGTGGTCTCAAATGTACAAAGCTCTCTTCAGTCCTTGTCTTTCCAAATGCATATACATCTTTTCCCTCAACACCGCCCCCCCCCCCCGCCCCCACCGCCAACAATTTAGTCACCATTGACGTCAGGCTCACCAATCTATAGTTAGCTGTATTTTCCTTACTTTCTTAAATAATGACACTATGTTAGCAGCCCACCAGTCTTTTGACACCTCACCAGTGTAAATCAGTGTAATACAGATATATCAGCAAAAGGGTGAACAAACTCTTTCCGAGCTTCCCACAAACTTCTGGGATACAACTGATCAGATCCCAGGGATTTGTTCACCTTTGTATGTTTTAAAATGTCCGATATCTCCTTGTAATATAGATACTATTTAAAATATATTTCTTCCTTCTCTCACTGTTGTAATCTCCGCTACATCAAATACTGAGGAGAAATACTTGTTTAGTGACCCTCCCATCTCCTATGGTTACGCACATAGGTAGCCTTACTGACCTGTAAGGTGCCCTATTCTCTCCCTAGTTAATATTTTGCCATTAAAAGACGTGTACTGTTGCTTCAATGCCTCGTTAACCCTATTTCTAAAGCCATCTCATGTCCATATATTTCTGGCTGGAGTTCCCCATTGACTATACACTTACTTCCCTGATACCCCTCTCGGGACTCACTTGATCTCAGCTCTGTTTACCTGACATATGCCTCCTTCCTTACCTTGACCAGAGCATCAATATATCTAGCCATCCAGCACTCCCTGCACCCACCAGCCTTGCCCATCTCACTAATAGGAACACGATGGTTCTGGACTCTCTGACACCAAGTTGTAATCGCCTTGCATTTTCCAACCATCCCTTTACCTGCGAATAGGGTATCCTAATTAACCTTTCACAGGGCTCACCTAACACTTTCAAAATTGACCTTATTCAAAGTAGGAACTTTAATGTTTACATCAGGTCGTTCCTATTCCACAACTAGTTTGAAACTAATATTTATGTGTAACAGATTTGAAAGTTAAATAAACACTTCCTGCCCCTCTGGAACAGGTTCGAGAGGCTGAATAGGCTCCTCCTGTCCCTCTGTAATAGACTGGAGAGGCTGAATGACCTCCTCATGTCCCTCTGAAATAGACTCAAGAGACTTCATGGCATCCTCCTGTCCCTGTGTAACAGACTCGAGACATCAAATGACACAGCAACCCGTGGATTACGCACTGCCAGTAAACTGTATCTAATGGTGGTCCAACCATTCTCAGTTACAGAAACACAGAGAACACAATGTACTCCAGGTGCCCTCTCAGTAACATCTCATACAGCTGCAGTGACACATCTCTTTGTTTTGAATGATTCTGTTGGCAAAATGCGCCAATATTCCAGTTTTCCACCTTTTCAAGTAGCAACAGACTAACATGGGCTGAATGGCTTTCTCTTATCCCTCTGTAAGGCCCATTGGAACAGAATTGTTTTGGCCAGTTCCTGAGTAGCAGTCTCAATGCTCTGTCTCAAAGTTATGAAAGGATTTGATAACAGGGCATTAAAACCATGAGTAGCCTCACACTGGTCAATAAGTACCGCACTTTGTGTTCAGGTATCTAGAAACTTGCCCACCCGACTTCTTATTATGCAGCCGATCTGTTTTTATTTATAACCGCCTCCTTTCATAAACAGAGTGGGACATATATAGACTGCTGCAGTGTTCTGTTAATATTCTCATATGCAAGGAAAAAAAAGATTAAAAAGATTGAAAGATTTATGGTCCATCCCTCAGCAACCTTCAACTATTCCATCCAAAACCAATAAATGAAAAGTGATGTATGGAACTTGTTAACTGAGTCTGTTTGTTCAGTGACTGTGATTAATGCCAACCTCCATGGATTCTAATTATCACAGTGGAGAGTTTCCATCTTTTAATGATAAATAGCCTCCGTACAATGAGTCAACCCACAACATGAGCGGGACCATCACCGACAGCACTGCTGGGGATCAGCAGATCCAGAGAGTGGGGGAGGAGAGATCAGACTCTTAGGAGAGAACATTAGACGGGAATGTTCCAACAATGGATCAGAGTTTGAGAACATTAGACTGGAATATTCAAACAATGGATCAGAATCTGGGAATATTAGACTGGAATATTCCAACAATGGATCATAATCTGAGAACATTAGAGATGAATATTTCAACAATAGACAGGAGCTTATCATATTATGTTTGGTATCTTTCTGCAGTTGATTGGTTGTCATTATCATCGCAGATCTATTACGCTCTTCACATTTTTAAATACTTCTATTATCCCTTCCTGGCTATCGTTGGTGTTCCTGGTGAGTGTCACTGTCCAGATTTTGTTTTCTATAAACCAGTTATGACTGTATTACTGTTATTTCATATAGTCTACACTTCTTGCCAAAATTATTGTTCCAGTGGAATCTCTCAATCCAGATATTCACTTTACAGACCACTACTAACTGACATCAATGAAGGTGTTCAATTACTGTCTCGCTCTCTGCTCTGGCAGTGTTATTCCGGGTCTCTATGTTGACCTATTCGGTTTCAGGGGAGAACCACAATTCATTATATCATTGCCTTTGCTGTTAAGAGCATGGAGGCCATTGTCTACTGTTCTGGTTACAAACTCCACTTCCTCTACTGTTTCCATCCCATCCCTGGACAATATCTGCAGCAGAAGCAGACACGTCACAAATGTGGGAGATCCCTTTGACACTGAGCTGATTCTTGACACCATTCCTTGACCATTTCTAACTTGAAATACTCATCACTCCAGAATATGTCTCACTGGTTTATTCCATCTGCTGTTTGAATCTTGAGATATGAAATACAATCTTAATGAAGGCAAGAATCTGCTGCTGATGCTCCCGGCTTCAAACCTGCCCAAACAAATCTGATTCAGACTCACACCAAACTCCCACCCATCTGTCATTCATGCACGCTGATGTATATTGCTGTTGTGTCTGGCAATGCCTTTATTTTAACATTCTCAAACACTTTACCTTATCTGTCCATGAAACTTCCCTCGTTCTCTCTGTTGATTATCAAAAAGCCTGCCAGTTGTTCGTATTTAAAATTGTTTTCCTCATGTGCGTTTTTTTCTCAGACAATGAGTTTCTCATTTAACCACGTCAATCACGCGCACACATGCACACTCTCTCTCTCTCTCTCTCTCTCTGATGAACACACACACACATGAAGAGAGAGCAAACCTTCCCCTACTGGGCAGATACTGCAATTTACTGAGCAACACGCGCGCATGGTCTGCACAGCTTTCCATACGGGGCTGTCATCTTGTCCCAGTTAATGTTGTTTGTGGTGTTCTGTGAAGCAGACTCAGAATTTGATGTAACAAACCATTTCATTTAATCTGGCAATGCCTTTATTGAATGTTCTCATTCTTGTAATTTTACTCACGAAGATCTCACTTCTCCAGTTAGTCCCACTGCCCTGACTTTTTCCCCATATTTCCACAACATCTTTTCAGTTAATTAACAGTCTATTTCAGTCTTTAATGTGAATCTCTCTGTCCCTTTGTATCTTTCCCTGGCCTTGGGTTTTGGCTCCCTAGTCAATCGAGTGTTGGCATTGTGTAGCTCAGAAATAATGAAATGGGGTGTGATAAGCGGTTGTTCACTTCCTGGTATGTCCCATATGATGGTCCATGGATAGGCGTGTTTCAGAAGTTATGAGCAACATCCTTGTAACTTGGTCAGTACCTGTGGCTGTCCCTCTCTGGTGATCTTGCGATCAGTAACACGAGGAAGCCCACTGAGGAAAGGACCAGGCATCTAAATTGCCTGATAATGCTGTCACTTTTTAAAATAAGAGGTTATTTTATCCTTTTTTGAGTAAGAGATCTTAAAGGCCAAACTGCCTACTGAAAACGGCTCAAGTAAATAAATTACCGGGCTTTTAGGGTTTTTAAAAATAAATTGTAGTAACAATGGCCAGCTGGCACAGACCAGGCTTTCTAGGTTTCTTTTTATTGTAGCTATAACAATCACCAGGTGCTTGGGGTCCCAGAAGGTTGTAAGTTTTAGTAAATTATCCCGAGCTGCTATTCTGTCTGGAACCTCACTTGATGCTGTTTCCTCCTGGATTGGAGAACCGTATGCAAGAACACATGTCTAAATGTTCCTTTTTACCAAGGGGTGTGTTTAGGTGATGTTAGTATATTGGACCAGTTCATTTGTAGAAGGTACTGCATCCATTATTCGGTGAAGATTTCCAATATTTAAGTTATTCTAAATTCCTCTTCATTTTGTCTGGATTTTCATTAGAGTGTTTAAATATATTGCGTTTTACTTAATGGTGAGTGGTTTGACTAGTAGCATCACATCTGGAACTCCCACTTCACATCTACCATTAAAATAAGGAAAGATTGGCATCCAAGCTACCTTCTTAAAATAGTTTGAGGCGGTCTGGTTGGTCTATAGCAAACTGGGGTCTCTTGTCTGGTTCTAAGTCGATAATTCCAAATTGGGTTTAGAATTACAATCCATACAGTATGCAAACAGGCCATTCGACCCAACATGTCCACACCGACCCTACGAGGAGTAACCTACCCAGACCCATTCCTTTACCCTATTGTTACACATCTACCCCGACTAAGGCACCTAACCCACACATCCCTGAAAACTATGAACAATTTATCATGGCCAATACACCTGACATGCACATCTTTGGATTGTGGGAGGAAACCAAATCATCCAGAATAAGCTCATGCAGACACTGGAGAGTATGCACCAGGAGACTATTGGGTTCAAAGGTCGCGTATGGTAGCTGCTAGTGTCTTCTTTCCCGATGTTGAATTCGGTTGGTATTTTTTGTATAAAGATTCAGTCACCAAGAGTTCTCTGGGTGTGGAAAAGTGAAGTTGGGGGTTTTACAAAAGGTAATGAAGGCAAAACTGTAGGAATTGACAGACAAGCTGGAGTTGGGGTTGCGATTGTCTGTGAGAAAATGTGAGATAATTACAGCGATAGCTCGGCAATTACATTTGGTGGAAACGCCATCAGACTCTTTGGAAATGGCTGGGATTCAATTTCAAATGAGGCACCTTGAACATGAGAAGGAATTGAAACAGTTTGAATTATGATGAAAAGTAGAAATAAAAGAAAGGGAAATGAAGAAGAAAAAGAGAAAAGGACAGAAGAAAAGCAGAGAGTTTCAACTTGAAAAATTAGCAATTAGAGAGGAATGTGCACATAGAGGGCGGAGATGAAGATAGACGGTCGGCTGGATGAGGAGGATAGTGAGGTTGAGCAACCCTATTGTAAATAATGGCCTAATGGGTATCTGTTTAAATGCATCCAGGCATTCTCTAAATTTGATGAGAAGGATGGTGAAGCCTTTTGAATTTCGTTTGAGAAGTGGCTAAGCAATTGCAGACACCAGTGGCCATGTGGATTTAGTTGATCCAAACAAAGCTGATAGGTATTTGCATCCCTATTGGATGAGGTATCTGGCCAGTATGGAGTGGCCAGTATGCCAACTGAAAGTGCATATGAGCTTGGGCCAGTAGCTGACAGACAGCATTACAGGAATCTCAAAAAGGGTCTCCGGTTAAACGCGCATTGAGTTTGAAAGGATCAAACAAAGTAATTTTGAAAGGTGGGTAAAGGTATTAAAAACAGATCAACCCTATGACATTCTTAGAGAGATTCTTATTTTGGAGAAGTTCAACAATTCACTTCCTGCAGTCGTGAGAACTCGTGTGGAAGAGCTGAGAGTTAAAATGGCAAGGTGAGAAGCTGAAATGGTTGATGATGCTGATTGAGTTCAGAAATCAAAGTTTGGTTTCTGTGAGAGATTGAAGAATGTGTGAGATCTTCTTAAAACATATACCTGTGAAAGTAAGGTTTACTGGCATAGGCCAGTAGTAGCAGGTAAAGAGGTTAGAGCATTAAGAGGGACGGAAACATGTAAGTCTTTTATGCTGAGACATGAGGAGCTATGTCATTCCGAAGAACTATTGAAAAGATGAGAAGTGCTCCATTATGTAACGTGTGGTTGGAGAGTTCAGTGGAAACATCAACAGATTTATTCCACAATGGGGAAGGAGGCCTTTGGCTTGGTGTTGGCGTTACAACATTTCAGATTTACATTGCCAATAACATACATGAGACAAATCTTTTTCACTGATCGTGACCCCTTAAAGTTTTTGGAGAAGTTTAGGGAGAAAAATACCAGTCGGTTTCGATTGAGCTTATTATTGCTACCAGTCAATTTGAAACTACACAGGTGACAGGGTGAGAAATCCTAAATTTTGACACCTTGTGGAGACTTGGATGAACAAAGAAAAGGCATTCTGTGGCAGGAGTAAAATGACTGAAATCGAAATATTTGTGAACATTTGTATGTTCCGAGTCAATGTTATATATATATATACACATTTCTGTCTACTAATAGATGAAGATTAGGAGGTCTAAAATGAATCCACATTTGTGTATTGATGGATTATTTTATTAAAGAATGAGTTGTGAAGATACTATCATTGTAAAACGTTTATTTTCTCTTGTGTTTTTTTTGAAGAGAGGTTTTAAAGGCAGAGGTGCAGAACTGCTGTCTGAAAACAGTTTAAGTAAATAACTGAGATTTTAGGTTTCATTAAAACAGTGGGAACAATGAAAGGGCAGTGGCCAGCTCTCCCAGACCAGGGTTTCTCGTTTTGTTTTTAGCTGCAGCATTCAGAAGCTGTTGGAGATCCCAGAATGGTTGGAAGTTTCAATAAATGATCCCCAGCTGCTTTTCCCTCTGAGATCTCTGTTGATGTTGTAACCTCTGGGATTGGCAAACTGGTGTAAAGATCTGCATTTGAATATACAAAGCAAAGCAGTGTAAACCAAGAAGGTACGGTATCTATTGTTTGTGTAAGTGTTCCAACAGAAAAGGTGTCCCAAAATATTCTTTTCTTTGATTTTATTTTAACCAAAGCATTTGAATAGATTATATTTTGCTTAATGTTGAGTGGATTGACCAGTCACAACATATCTGGAACGCACACCTCCCTTCTATATTCAAAATAAGGAAAGGTTTGGGTCTAAGCGGCCTTCTTAAAATATTTTGGGGAGGTCTGGACTGGTCCACAACACTTGTAGCCAAGGGATTTGTGATGAATCCTGTAATTAAAAATTAAGTGGAGGGACTGGGGATGGTTTGCTGGAGGATGTGATGTGAGCTGCCTCAGACATGCAGGGAGACCTGAGGATTTGGTGACCCAACTCTGGATGCAGCATCTGCGTCTGTTATATGAACAATGAATGGAGCAGAGGCTGCAGAGAGGGGAACTCTGAAACCACGCAGTGAGTGTGTGTGGGGAAAGGGATCTGCTGTATCCACATTGGGTTTTCCAGGAACAGCTTCCCAAGCTTCACTTAACCCAGGAGCAGCGTGTGAGGGGACACTGATTGAACAAGGAGCTGGTCATAGAATGGTATCACCTCCCCCTCCTTCAACACGACCTGCAGTTTCACACCAGGGGGAGGATGGTGCTGGCAGTGGCTGTTAGGGTTACTGTTTCTCATACAGCTTCTATGATCCAGAACATTCCATGCTGGACAAGGTGACACATCCATCATTTCCCAATATCTCAACATCAATGTCACCATTCGGTGATGGAGGATTTACACAGTGGATGAGGTAAATACATTGTTTCTCCCACAGCAGGGAGCTTCCGGGTATATCTAATATAGTGGGATTTCCGATGGTGTACAGTGCATCTGCAGAGTACCCATGTTAATGGGGAGAGGATTTCTCTCTCTATTAATGTAACGCATGCACAGTACATCATGTTGGTGAATACCCACTGTCCTGGCAGCAGTCATGGCCTCTTCATTCAGAAGCAGTCAGCCATTTCCCATCGTCATCGGGTCCCCACGTGGAAAGAAATGAATATATCTTGGATAAAGGACGTCCTCTTGATGCAGATTTCAAAACACCATCCCCACCATCAATCAATCATACCAAAGTATTCCATGTGTACGGAGAGCAATGGGGTCACTTGGAGTGTCTGGTAGCTGACAAACAGGGATGGAGCAAAACCTGCCATTTCTGAACGGGTCTGAGTGAACCTCCCAGTACACAGTATTACTAAGTCCTGTAATCCCTCTCCATTTCAGTAACATACTGCCTTCGCTTATTTGTGTAAATGAAATGACAGGGTATATCATGTTAGATTCCACCTGACAAACTATTATCTATTGTCTTTACCTCTCTGAATCTATTTGCAGACTCTCCACTCTCTATTGATAATTTAATCTCTTGCTTATCACAGCGACATCACTAAACGCAGCATCTGTATATCTGTTCGATCTTCCTGATCATTAATATAGAATGTAAATAGTTGAGAACCCAGCGCTGGTCACTGTGTGGCGCGACTGGTTACGTTCTCTCTAACTGATTTATCCTGAGTGCCTGCTTCCTGTGTGATACCCAATCCTCCCTCATTCCTATGCAACACAGTTGAAGAGTTGAATAAGAACAATGAGCATCTGTGAGGAATCCAACCGCTCGATGAGGCTGATGTCAACTCGGCCTGTATTCCCTTTTCCTGCCATCTCTCCATCCTAACATTCTAGTATCTTGTTGGAGATTGCACCACATGAAAAGAAAATCCACCCCACATCTACACTTTCAATTACTTTTCGAATTTTACAGAACTCAATGAGATTTCCTTTCATTCTTATAAACTCGAGCATATAGGCCTAAACTGCTCAATTTCCCTTCATAAGACAAACACTTCAAATATGGAATCAATCTAATGAAGCTCTTCTGAATTGCCTCCAATGTAAATACCTCATTCTGCAGGACACCCAAACTGTACTCCAGTTGCAGCCTCACAAATGCCTTGCATAGCTACACCAACACTCCCTACTCTATCCTTTTGTAAGTAAACAGGGAAATTATGCTTGCATTTCTCATTACTTGCAGTACCCGCATGCAGGTTTTCTGTGATATGCAAGCAGACATCCAGATCCCTCTGCACCTAAGCACTTTGAACGTTCTCGCCATTTAGATAATTTGTCTCTCCATTAATACTGGCCAACTTGAATAGCACCATTTTTTTCTCTAGGTTTGTGAAAGGTTTGTAGCTCAGGTTGAGATTTGGGGTGTATGTTTGCTCCTTGAGCTGTAGTTTTGATATCCAGACGTTTCGTTACCAGGCTAGGTAACATCATCAGTGGCGACCTCCAAGTGAAGCGAAGCTGTTGTCTCCTGCTTTCTATTTATATCTTTCTCCTGGATGTGGTTTCTGGGGTTTGTGGTTATGTCGTTTCCGGTTCGTTTTCTGAGGAGTTGATTGATGGCATCTAGATTTATGTGTTGTTTATGGCGTTGTGGTTGGAGTGCCAGGCCTCTAGGAATTCTCTGGCATACCTTTGCTTAGCCTGTCCCATGGTAGATGTGTTGTCCCAGTCAAAATGGTGGATTTTTTCATCCGTGTGTAGGGCTACGAGGGAGAGAGGGTCGTGTCTTTTTGTGGCTAGTTGGTGTTCGTGTATCCTGGTGGTTAACTTCCTTCCTGTTTGTCCTACGTAGTGTTTGTGGTAGTCCTTGCATGGAATTTTGTAGGTGTCATTGGTTTTGTCCATGGGTTGTACTGTGTCTTTTAAGTTTGTTAGTTTTTGTTTGAGAGTGTTGGTGGTTTTATGTGCTACTAGGATTCCGAGGAGTCTCAGTAGTCTGGCTGTCATTTCTGAAACTTCTTTGATGTATGGTAAGGTGGTTAGGGTTTCTGGCTGTGTTTGGTCTGCTTGTTGTGGTTTGTCCTTGAGGAATCTGCACACTGTACTTCTTGAGTATCCGTTCGTCTTGAATACGTCGTATAGGTGGTTCTTCGCTGTTTTGCGTATCTCGTCTGAGCTACAGCATGTGGTGGCTCGTTGGAATAGTGTCCTGATACAGCTTCGTTTGTGTGTGTAGGGATGATTGCTGGTGTAGTTAAGTATTTGGTCAGTGTTTGTCGGTTTTCTCTATATGCAGGTTTGTAGTTCTCCATTGTCATTTCTTTCGACTGTGACGTCCAGGAATGCGAGTTTGTTGTCGGTTTCTTCCTCCTTGGTGAACTTTATGTCTGAGAGTGTTGTTGATGATGATAAATGTCTCTTCTATCTTGTTTCATTTTGTGATGCCAAAAGTGTCATCTACGGAGCGAACCCAGATATTTGGTGTGATGATTGGTAGGGCTGTTTCTAGTCCTTGCATTACCGCTTCTACGATGAATCCTGATAAAGTGGAGATACCATGGGTGTGTCGTTGGTTTGCTTGTAGACTATGTTTTTGAAGGTGAAGTGGGTGGTGAGGCACAGGTCCATTAGCTTCATGATATTTTCGTTGGTAATGTGATTGATGGTGGTTGGTGTGTGTGTGATGGTCTCTTCTAAAAGTGTGGTAAGTGTTTCCGTTGCCAGGTCGATGTTAATGGAGGTGAACAGTGCTGTTATGTCGACTGAGATCATTGCTTCGTCTTCCTCTATGTTGGCGTTTCTGATGATTTTTAGGACTTCCTCGGTGGAGTGGATGGAGTGTTGTGACTCTTCTACTAGGTATTTTAGTCTTGCGTGTAGTTTTTTGGCTAGTCTGGAAATTGGTGTTCCGGGCAGTGTGACTATAGGTCTGAGGGGGCCTCCTGGTTTATGGATTCTTGGTAGTCTGTAGAATTGTGGGGTGCTGGTCCCATCGGGTTTCATTTTCTGGAATTCTGTCTTGTTTAATTGTCCGGAATTGTGTAATTTTCTGAGGAGATAAGTAATTTTGTTTCCTCGTTGTGTGGTCGGGTCAAGCGCCACCTGTTGGTAGGTGTTGGTGCCTGCGAGTAGTGCATTAGCTTTTTCTATGTAGTCCCTTCTGTTCAGGATGACTGTGAGCGACCTTTGTCTTCAGGTAATGTAATAATGTTTTTTGTCTTTTTTGAGGTTTTCTAGGGCTTTTTGTTCTTGTGTGGTCAGTTTGTTTCCTTCCCTCTTTCGGCTGAGAATAGGTGCAACTGTCTGTCTGATCATTGGTTGTGTTTCTTCCATGAGATTGTTGCCCTTCAATGTGGTTTCTAATGCCGCAAGTAATTCCTTCTTGTCAGCGTTTCGGTAATTGAAATTTAATCCTTTGACTAGTCCCGCTTTTTCTGTGTCTGATAGGGTCCGGTCTGACAAGTTCTTTATCCATGCCCCTGTCTTATCGGTTTTGTGATTTTTTTTTGTGAGTTTGTCCAGTTTTTTCTTCACGTCCCGATTTTAATTTATCTGTCTTTGTCGTTGTTTGGTGTTGATGGCTTGTTAGAACATAGAACATAGAAGGATACAGCGCAGTACAGGCCCTTCGGCCCTCGATGTTGCGCCGACCGAATCCTACCTAACCTATACTAGCCCAATAACTTCCAAATGCCTATCCAATGCCCGCTTAAATGACCATAAAGAAGGAGAGTTCACCACTGATACGGGCAGGGCATTCCATGAACTCACAACCCGCTGTGTGAAGAATCTACCCCTAACATCTGTCCTATACCTACCACCCCTTAATTTAAAGCTATGTCCCCTAGTAACACCTGCCTCCATTAGCGGTAAAAGGTTCTTAGTATCTACCCTATCTAAACCCCTAATCATCTTATACACTTCTATCAGATCTCCCCTAAACCTTCTCTTCTCCAATGAGAACAGCCCCAAGTGCCTCAGCCTTTCCTCATAAGATTTTCCTACCATTCCAGGCAACATCCTGGTAAACCTCCTCTGCACTCGTTCTAAAGCTTCCACATCCTTCCTATAGTATGGCGACCAAAACTGCACACAATACTCCAGATGAGGCCGCACCAGAGTCTTATACAGTTGCAACATGACCTCAGGACTCCGGAACTCAATTCCTCTGCCAATAAAGCCCAGTACACCATATGCCTTCCTCACAGCACTATTTACCTGGGTGGCAACTTTCAGAGATCTGTGTACATGGACACCAAGATCCCTCTGCTCATCCACACTACCAAGTAGCCTACCATTAGCCCAGTAATCCATCATCTTGTTATTCCTACCAAAGTGAACGACTTCGCACTTAGCTACATTGAATTCCATTTGCCACATTTCCGCCCAGCTCTGCAACTTATCTATATCCCGCTGTAACCTACCACTTCCTTCCTCACTATCCACAACTCCACCGACTTTTGTGTCATCCGCAAACTTGCTTACCCAGCTTTCAAGTCCTTCCTCTAGATCATTTATAAAGATAACAAAAAGCAATGGTCCCAAAACAGATCCTTGTGGTACACCGCTAGTAACTGCACTCCAAGATGAACATAATCCATCAACTACTACCCTGTCTCCTTCCAGCCAGCCAATTCCTAATCCAAACCTCTAATGTATCCTCAATGCCATACCTCCGAAGTTTTAGCATTAGCCTACCATGGGGAACCTTATCGAACGCTTCACTAAAATCCATATACACAACATCTACTGCTTTACCCTCATCCACATCCTTGGTCACCTTCTCGAAGAACTCAATAAGGTTTGTGAGGCACGACCTGCCCTTCACAAAACCATGCTGGCTATCCCTGATCACGTTATTCCTACCCAGATGTTCATAAATCTTATCCCTTACCATTCTCTCTAAGACTTTGCCCACCACTGAAGTCAGACTCACTGGCCTATAGTTGCTAGGGCTATCCCTACTCCCTTTCTTGAACAATGGGACCACATTCGCTATCCTCCAGTCCTCTGGTACTATTCCTGTTGACAACGACGACATAAAAATCCAGGCCAATGGCTCTGCTATCTCCTCCCTAGCTTCCCATAGGATCCTGGGGTAAATGCCATCAGGCCCAGGAGACTTATCTATATTCATCCTTTCCAATATTCCCAAAACCTCTTCCCTGCATATTTCCAGGGCATCCATTCTAATTATTTGTGATTCCATATTCACATCAGCAACAGTGTCCTGTTCCTGAGTGAATACTGATGAAAAGTACTGATTTAATGTCTCTCCAATCTCCTCCGCCTCCACACACAACTTCCCACTACTATCCTTGACTGGACCGATACCTACCCTAGTCATCCTTTTATTCTTGACGTACCTATAGAAAGCCTTTGGGTTTTCCCTAATCCTACCAGCTAAAGACTTTTCATGTCCCCTTCTCGCTTCTCTTAGCTCCCTCTTTAGCTCCTTCCTGGCTACCTTATAACTCTCAATCGCCCCTACTGAACCTTCACGCCTCATCTTTACATATGCCGCCTTCTTCCCTTTCACAAGGGACTCCAATTCCTTACTAAACCACGGCTGCCTCACAAGGCCCTTTACACCATGCCTGACTGGTACATACCTATCGAGGACACGCAGTAGCTGCTCCTTGACCACTCCCCACATCTCATTAGCGTTCTTCTCTTGAAGCCTGTTTTTCCAATCCACACATCCTAAGTCATGCCTCACTGCATCATAATTTCCCTGCCCCCAGCTATAGCTCTTGCCCTGCGGCGCACGATTATCCCTCTCCATCACTAAAGTAAAAGTCACCGAGTTGTGGTCACTGTCCCCGAAGTGCTCACCTACCTCCAAGTCTAACACCTGGCCTGGTTCATTACCTAGAATGAAATCCAATATAGCCTCCCCTCTTGTTGGCCTGTCTAAATATTGTGTCAGGAAACCCTCCTGCACACATTGTACAAACACCGACCCATCTAATGAACTCGAGCGATATCTCTCCCAGTCAATATCTGGGAAGTTAAAGTCCCCCATAACAACCACCCTGCTACCTTCACTCTTTTCCTGAATCATCCTCGCAATATTATCCTCTACTTCTCTAGGACTATTAGGAGGCCTGTAGAAAACACCTAACAGGGTGACCTCACCTTTCCTATTTCTAACCTCAGCCCAAACTACCTCAGATGGCAAGTCCTCTTCCATCGTCCATTCCACTGCTGTGATACTGTCTTTGACAAGTAATGCCACGCCTCCCCCTTTTTTACCCCCATGTCTGATCCTACTAAAACATTTGAACCCTGGAACGTGCAACAGCCATTCTTGTCCCTGTTCTACCCACGTCTCTGTAATGGCCACAACATCGAAGTCCCAGGTACCAACCCACGCTGCAAGTTCACCTACCTTATTCCTTATACTTCTGGCATTGAAGTATACACACTTCAATCCACCTTTCTGGTTACAGGCACCCTCCTTAGAGATCGCTGCATTATTCCTAACCTCCCTACACTCAAGGTCCTGTACCCTAAAGCTACAGTCCTGGTTCCCATGCCCCCGCGGAGTTAGTTTAAACCCTCCCAAAGAGCACTAGCAAACCTCCCCCCAAGGATACTGGTGCCCCTCAGGTTCAAGTGTAGACCATTCTTTTTATAGAGGTCCCACCTTCCCCAGAAAGGACCCCAGTTATCCAGAAACCGGAATCCCTCCCTCCTGCACCATCCCTGTAGCCACGCATTTAACTGCTCTCTCCCTGTTCCTCGACTCTCTATCACGTGGCACGGGTAACAAACCAGAGACTACAACTGTTTGTTCTAACTCAGCTTCCAACCTAGCTCCCTGAAAGCCTGCCTTACATCCTCACCCTTTTTCCTACCTATATCGTTGGTGCCAACGTGGACCACGATCTGGGGCTGCTCCCCCTCCCCCTTAAGGACCCGGAAAACACGATCAGCGACATCACGTACCCTTGCACCTGGGAGGCAACATCCCAAACGTGAGTCCCTGTCGCCCCCACAAAACCGTCTGTCTGTACCCCTCACTATCGAGTCCCCAAGAACAATTGCTCTACCTTTCTCCACCCTACCCTTCTGAGCAACGGGGCCAGGCTCCGTGCCAGAGGCCTGAACCTCGTTGCTTGCCCCTGGTAAGTCATCCCCCCCACAAGTATCCAAAACGGTATACTTGTTCTTGAGGGGAATGACCGCAGGGGGTCCCTGCACTGGCTTCCTCCTCCCACTCCCCCTCACTGTCACCCATCTATCTTGAACTTTCGGAGTAACTACTTGCCTATAGCTCTGATCTATGACCTCCTCTGCCTCCCGAATGATCCGCAGTTCATCCAACTCCAGCTCCAGTTCCCTAACACGGGTTTGGAGGAGCTGGAGATGGGTGCACTTCTTGCAAGTGTACTCAGCAGGGACGCTGATGGCTTCCCTCACCTCATACATGTTGCAAGAGGAACATTGCCCTCTCTGCACTGCCATCCCTCTAAAAGTAAGCTTTCCTTAAAACAACAAAAACCAACTAAATCTAAAGAAACAAACAAGGAAAATGCAGCACTTACCCGCTAGTCACAATTGGTCTTATTATTAGGTTACAGGAGGTGGAAGGGTGGGAGGCACTACTCGTGTAGTGCCTCGGGTGACTCGCCTACGCGTTTAAATAAGGGGAGAGAGAAAAAAACCTTACCCAGGTAACCTAGCGCGCCTTCCGGGTCTGCTACCGCTTTTTTAAAGGAAAACTTTAAATTTTTAACTATTAAATAAACGACCAAACTTACCCACCAGCCGTCGCGAAGTCTTCCGAGAGACTTCCGTGTTCTATCACGTCTGACCATACTTGGTTTGTTGCTTGTTTGAATAACGGCTTTTGGCGCGCAATTTCCCGTTTGTATTTTCAGAGTCTGTGGCGGGCGTCATTGATTAATTCTCGGAGCATTCTGCGGCCGTTTTGTTCTGTTAAACTTTTGGCTTGAGGTGTTTTTATCAGCGTTTATATTGCAGACATTTTGGCAGTAGTTGTTTTCTTAAACATTCATGCAGAAAGTACAGTTGTTCGCGGGTGGAACTCTCTCGGATGGCATTTCTTTCCCATCTACGGGCAAGTTGTAGTGTGTTGCGCTCATGGCTTTTGCAAGGTTTGTGAAGGTTTGTAGCTCAGGTTCAGATTTAGGATGTTGGTTTGCTCGCTGAGCTGTAGATCTGATATCCAGACGTTTCATTACCTGGCTAGGTAACATCAATGGTGGCGACCTCCAAGTGAAGCGAAGCTGTTGTCTCCTGCTTTCTATTTATATCTTTCTCCTGGATGGGGTTTGTGGTGATGTCATTTCCGGTGCGTTTTCTGAGGAGTTGATAGATGGCATCTAGATCTATGTGTTTGTTTATGTCGTTGTGGTTGGAGTGCCAGGCCTTTAGGAATTCTCTGGCATGTCTTTGCTTAGCCTGTCCCAGGATAGATGTGTTGTCCCAGTCAAAATGGTGGGTTTTCTTTGTGGTGGCACTCCAAACACAACGCCAGAAACAAACTTATAGATTTAGATGTCATCTATCAATCTCTCAGAAAACGAACAGGAAATGACATCACCACAAACCCCAGGACACCCCATCCAGGAGAAAGATATAAATAGAAAGCAGGAGACAACAGCTTCGCTTCACTTGGAGGTCGCCACAGATGATGTTACCTCGCCAGGTAACGAAACGTCTGGATATCAAACCCACAGATCAGCGAGCAAACATACACCCTAAAAGCCCCATATTTCTTCACTTTAATTTTCCTTGCTAAATGTTGGCCCATTCACCCAACCTATCCATATAGATTTAAAATCTCTTGCACCATCATTCTGAAGTAATTTCCCATCGATGTTAGTGTCATCTGAAAATGTGGCATCGTATTTTCGATCCCATCAACAGTGTACAGTCATTCCATCGATCGCAAATGGTTGAGACACGAGTCCTGAAATCAATGTCACCCCACAAATTGCATTTGCCAAAAGAAAATTATGCATTTATTCCATCTGACTCCATTTTGTTGGGTAAGCAATCCTCCATCCAAGCTAATAAATTACTCCTCGACCCATGTTGTCTGATCTTACCACTTACTCTTTGGAGAAGCGACACATCCAATGCCTTCAGGAAGGCTATATATGTTCCATCTCCAGGATTCCCACGACCCACCTTGTTTGTGACATCTTCAAATAGCTCAAGCAAACAATTCAGACACGGTTTAGTCTTCGTAAAACCATGTTGACTCGGATGGATTGTGGTTTAACTTTGCAAATGTCCTGAACAATGGACTCTAACAATTTGCCTTAAATTACAATAGTTTATTGTTACACTTTCGTCCCTAATGTATACCATTATTACAAGTTCTTCCCTTTCGAAAAGCTTTACGTTTTCTTTGAATCCCTGTTTAAAAGGCACACGTTTTTAAGAGATCTGGTCCAAATGCTGTGTAAGAGCCACGTGTGGCTGAATGGACTCATCATCCTGCTGGTGTACAAAATCGATGGGCTGATGTCTTTCTGGTGTTCACATGTTACCATCTCCAAGGCCAGAATGACATCCTCCTGTTGATGCTTTAGAGGATTGGGAGATTATGGAATCTTACTGTTGCTGTGTAACATTTTGTGGGGCTGATGGGTCTTCTCATACTTCTCTATAACAGGTGGAAATACTGAACGGTCTCCTCATCCAGAGATGGGACCGAGGGATTGATTGGTCTCCTCTTGTTCCCACACAACAGACACGTGTCTAAATTGCCTCTTCCTTTCTCATGAAAGAAGGTCAGATAGTTTTTAATCCTTATCCAATTCCCTTGCAATAGGCTCGGTGAGTCTGAATGGCCTCCTGTTATCCCAGTGTAACAATCTCCACTCACTGTGTGACATCTTCCAGTTCCTATGTTACAGACTTGAGGAGGCTGAATGGACTGATCCTGTTGCTGTTTAACAGGATACTGGTGCAGCATGGCCTAATGTTATAGGCTCGACTGGCTGACTGGCCTCCTTCTCTAAATGTATATCAGGCTCCAGGGGCTGAATAGCCTCATCCTGTTTTGGTGTAACAGGGTCGAAGACCTGAATATCCTCCTGTTGTTCCTGTGTAACAGGCTGGAGAACGGAATGGATTCCTCCACTATCTGTGTAATTCACTTCACTCGTTCACTCCTTCTGCCATTTATGTTCAAATAAGATCACCTTGAATCTTTGTAAACTCCAATGGCTACTCGGTCAACCTGATCATCATTTCATTATAAGCTAGCAACTTCATTGCAGGAATCAGTTGAGGGAACCATCTCTGAGCTGCTTCCAATGTAACAACATCCTTTCTTCATTGAAGAGATTAAATCTGTACACACTACTCTAGACACGATCTCACTAAGAGCCTGTACAACAGCAGCAACACTTTACCGGCCTGCTGGAAGGTTCCCACCTAGGTTAGAGCTGTCTCAGCTCTCTGGGGGAATACAGAGCATTGTTGGAAGATTATTGTCCTTCTCTACTCCATCAGCATAACGGGAGATCTGGAGTAATTAAAGTTTGAGAAGATCATAAATGATGTGACGAGATGATCTCTACCATCAATCTCCCCAGAGCCCACATCACTCAGATTCCACAGAATCTAGTAAGGTGGAGATTTAAAAAAAGCAAGGAGGAGCAAACATTGATGGGAGTTATATATCAAAGTGAAAGCTGCAATACACATATTTTGGTTATATTATAAAACAGGAAATGAGTTATACACATTTGTGGCTACTGCAGTGATAATGTACTGTTTAAGTTATATCTAAACTCTGTTAACCCAATTGAATGCTAATGCTGGGAAAAATGGATTTCATGACCACGTGTGAGATGGTTTACATGAGCATTATGTTAAGCACTGAGCTCGATATCAGGTTATTTAGGAATTGGTGTTGAGTGATCAGAAGAGCTAATTGAAAAATTTGCTGGAAAGGACATTTTGGGAACAGTGATCACAATGTACTGGTTTTCTTTAATGCTGTTTGAGAACATGACAGTTTTTGTTTTATTTGAAGTAACTGTTATAAATATGAGTCATGCAAGCCAACAAGGTGTGAGGAGAAAGTCGGCACTACAGATGCTGGAGATCAGAGGGGAAGAGTGTGGTGATGGAAAAGCACAGTCAGGCAGCATACTAAGAGCAGATAAATCGATGTTTCGGGCATAAGGCCTTCATCAAGAATGAAGCTTATATGCCCAGGGGGCTGAGGGATAAATGAGAAGGGGTGAGACAGGGGGGAGATTAGCAGGGATTGCGGGAGGTAGATGAAGGTGGGGTTGAAAGTGATAGGTGATGAAGGGAGACAGACCGTCTCATCTACTGCATCCATTGAACCCAATGTGTTCTTCTCTTACATTGGCGAGGCAGAAGGTCAACTTGTGGAACATTTCAGAGAACATCTCTGGGACAGCCTCATTGTACAATTCCATCGCTTTGTGGCTGAGCACTTTAACTCCCCTTCCCACTCTGCCAAGGACATGAGGGTCCTGGACCTGCTCCATCGCCAAATCCGAGCCACCAGAAGCCTGCAGGAAGAATACCTCCTCTTCTGCCTTGGGACCCTCCAAACACAGGGGATCATAGTGGATTTCCCCATTTCCCCTAATCCCACCCTATCCCACTCCAACCCTCCAAGTCAGCATCGCCCTTTTGTACATTCCTATGCGTCCACCTTCCTTGCTATCAATCTGGTCCACCCTCCTCTCCGATTAACACTTTCAACCCCACGTTCACTTACCTATTTGATGAAAGGAGGCAGCTTTGAAAAATGCCAAGTTGTAGTAATCCAGTGGATTCAGAGAAATGTAGGACTCAGCAAAGGATGACCAAGAAACTGAGAAGAAAATCGAAAAGAGAAAAAGCATGCAAACGAAAGAAAAACATAAAAACTGCTAAAAAGCATCTATCAATGTATGAAAAAAAATAAAAGCAAGGTCAAATGTGGAACAGTTGGTGTGCGTTCAGGATAGTTTATTGCAGAGAACAGAGAAATCGCAGGGAAAAGAAACAGTTTATTTGCGTCTATCTTTATTGGAAGAATGTCCAGAAATTCTTCCAGAAATTAAAGTGACCATGGGACTTGTGTAAGTAAAGTCTAAGATTATTCTTATCAATGTTGAGGTCATCTTTGCAAAGGAAGCTGGATTGAATATTTATAAATCTGACAGACCAGGTGTACTTCATACAAGGATTTATGAGGAAGCAGCAATAGACATGTTGATTGCATCGTGGATTTTTACTTTATCTTCCGACACATTCTCGACAGTCATTTAGCCAATCTGTATAAGGCAAAGGTTACAAATATTATCCAACCATTTAAGAAAGGATGAAGATGGAGAGGGGTGAACTACAGAGCAGTTATCTTGTCATCCGCAGTCGGGTGTCTGTTGGACTTGATTACAAAGAACACGCGACTACACATGTAGAAGGTAATAACATAACTTGGGAGGGTGAGAATATACCGATGAAAGGAAAACCAGAAGTGGCAAACATTTTTTTTGGAATGGTTTGAAGATGATTCTTGTGGACATAGGCAATGAAGAACCATTGGATAACGTAGAGTTGAATATTCATGAGATTTTTTTTTAAAAAACTCACACAGTAAGCTCATAAGAAAGGTTAAAGCGAGAGGTATTAGGAAGAACATATGAAAATAGCAAAGAAAAAATTAGTTTTACATTCAGGTGATTGTAATTGGAATATAGAAGACGTCATGCACCAGTTGTATCGAGTGTTCATGAGAGTATTTTGTATTGTTCGGAGTCCCAATCTAAGAAATAAGATATTGACTACAGAGGAACTGCAAAAGGTATTATTCAGATTCATTCCTAAAACGGCAAGATTTTCTGATGTGGAAACTCACCCTGTGATCTCGAGTTTTGAAACATGAGAGGTGGTTGCAGTGAAACTTAGAAACACAGAGGGGACTGAATAACAGGGACATGGAGAAGTACAAGTAGGCGAGATCTGGGAGAATCCCACGAGATTCTACACGGACAAGTAGAGCAGAATAATCAGCAAACAGTTAGTGTCCATTAGAAACCAAAGGGGCAATCTGTGTGTCAAGCTGGAGAACATTGATGGACTGTTACATGAGACCTTCACATCTATTTTACTTTAGCGACGGAGAAGACAAGTACAGAATTCAAGGAGATGGATGGGGAAACTCTTGAACAGATCGATGTAAAATACGAGAAAGGATTTGAGGCTTTGTTCTGTATAAATTTGGACCTAACTTCATGTCTGAATGAGTTGTATCACAGGCGGCTGTTGGGGTGAATGGAGGAAAGACCCTGTCTGAATATTTTAATTAGGATCTGACCATAGGGGAGGTGCCAGAGAACTGGAGAACTGCTAACACCATTGCACTTCACAGTTCGGGTGGGAGAGATAGACCAGGGAACAATAGACGAGCGGGTATTAGGTCACTGTTAAGGAAACTACTATAGAAAATAGGGAAGGAGAAAATTGAACTCCAATAAGAGTCGAAAGGTCTGATCAGGGATAATCATCATGACTTTATCAGAAGGAACTGGAGCTGGAGTTGGATGAACTGCGGATCATTCGGGTGGCAGAGGAGGTCATAGATCGGAGCTTTAGGCAAGTAGTTACTCCGAAAGTTCAAGATAGATGGGTGACAGTGAGGGGGAGTGGGAGGAGGAAGCCAGTGCAGGGACCCCCTGCGGTCATTCCCCTCAAGAACAAGTATACCGTTTTGGATACTTGTGGGGGGGATGACTTACCAGGGGCAAGCAACGAGGTTCAGGCCTCTGGCACGGAGCCTGGCCCCGTTGCTCAGAAGGGTAGGGTGGAGAAAGGTAGAGCAATTGTTCTTGGGGACTCGATAGTGAGGGGTACAGACAGACGGTTTTGTGGGGGCGACAGGGACTCACGTTTGGTATGTTGCCTCCCAGGTGCAAGGGTACGTGATGTCGCTGATCGTGTTTTCCGGGTCCTTAAGGGGGAGGGGGAGCAGCCCCAGATCGTGGTCCACGTTGGCACCAACGATACAGGTAGGAAGAAGGGTGAGGATGTCAGACAGGCTTTCAGGGAGCTAGGTTGGAAGCTCCGAGTTAGAACAAACAGAGTTGTAGTCTCTGGTTTGTTACCCGTGCCACGTGATAGAGAGTCGAGGAATAGGGAGAGAGAGCAGTTAAATGCGTGGCTACAGGGATGGTGCAGGAGGGAGGGATTCCGGTTTCTGGACAACTGGGGTCCTTTCTGGGGAAGGTGGGACCTCTATAAAAAGGATGGGCTACACCTGAACCTGAGGGGCAGCAGTATCCTTGGGGGGAGGTTTGCTAGTGCTCTTTGGGAGGGTTTAAACTAACTCCGCGGGGGCATGGGAACCAGGACTGTAGCTTTAGGGTACAGGACCTTGAGTGTAGGGAGGTTAGGAATAATGCAGCGATCTCTAAGGAGGGTGCCTGTAACCAGAAAGGTGGAATGAAGTGTGTATACTTCAATGCCAGAAGTATAAGGAATAAGGTAGGTGAACTTGCAGCGTGGGTTGGTACCTGGGACTTCGATGTTGTGGCCATTACAGAGACGTGGGTAGAACAGGGACAAGAATGGCTGTTGCACGTTCCAGGGTTCAAATGTTTTAGTAGGATCAGACATGGGGGTAAAAAAGGGGGAGGCGTGGCATTACTTGTCAAAGACAGTATCACAGCAGTGGAATGGACGATGGAAGAGGACTTGCCATCTGAGGTAGTTTGGGCTGAGGTTAGAAATAGGAAAGGTGAGGTCACCCTGTTAGGTGTTTTCTACAGGCCTCCTAATAGTCCTAGAGAAGTAGAGGATAATATTGCGAGGATGATTCAGGAAAAGAGTGAAGGTAGCAGGGTGGTTGTTATGGGGGACTTTAACTTCCCAGATATTGACTGGGAGAGCTATAGCTCGAGTTCATTAGATGGGTCGGTGTTTGTACAATGTGTGCAGGAGGGTTTCCTGACACAATATTTAGACAGGCCAACAAGAGGGGAGGCTATATTGGATTTGGTTCTAGGTAATGAACCAGGCCAGGTGTTAGACTTGGAGGTAGGTGAGCACTTCGGGGACAGTGACCACAACTCGGTGACTTTTACTTTAGTGATGGAGAGGGATAATCGTGCGCCGCAGGGCAAGAGCTATAGCTGGGGGCAGGGAAATTATGATGCAGTGAGGCATGACTTAGGATGTGTGGATTGGAAAAACAGGCTTCAAGAGAAGAACACTAATGAGATGTGGGGATTGTTCAAGGAGCAGCTACTGCGTGTCCTCGATAGGTATGTACCAGTCAGGCATGGTGTAAAGGGCCTTGTGAGGCAGCCGTGGTTTAGTAAGGAATTGGAGTCCCTTGTGAAAGGGAAAAAGGCGGCATATGTAAAGATGAGGCGTGAAGGTTCAGTTGGGGCGATTGAGAGTTATAAGGTAGCCAGGAAGGAGCTAAAGAGGGAGCTAAGAGAAGCGAGAAGGGGACATGAAAAGTCTTTAGCTGGTAGGATTAGGGAAAACCCAAAGGCTTTCTATAGGTATGTCAAGAATAAAAGGATGACTAGGGTAGGTATCGGTCCAGTCAAGGATAGTAGTGGGAAGTTGTGTGTGGAGGCGGAGGAGATTGGAGAGACATTAAATCAGTACTTTTCATCAGTATTCACTCAGGAACAGGACACTGTTGCTGATGTGAATATGGAATCACAAATAATTAGAATGGATGCCCTGGAAATATGCAGGGAGGAGGTTTTGGGAATATTGGAAAGGATGAATATAGATAAGTCTCCTGAGCCTGATGGCATTTACCCCAGGATCCTATGGGAAGCTAGGGAGGAGATAGCAGAGCCATTGGCCTGGATTTTTATGTCGTCATTGTCTCCGGGAATAGTACCAGAGGACTGGAGGATAGCGAATGTGGTCCCATTGTTCAAGAAAGGGAGTAGGGATAGCCCTAGTAACTATAGGCCAGTGAGTCTGACTTCAGTGGTGGGCAAAGTCTTAGAGAGAATGGTAAGGGATAAGATTTATGAACATCTGGGTAGGAATAACGTGATCAGGGATAGCCAGCATGGTTTTGTGAAGGGCAGGTCGTGCCTCACAAACCTTATTGAGTTCTTTGAGAAGGTGACTAAGGAAGTGGATGAGGGTAAAGCAGTAGATGTTGTGTATATGGATTTTAGTAAGGCGTTCGATAAGGTTCCCCATGGTAGGCTAATGCTAAAACTTCGGAGGTATGGCATTGAGGATACATTAGAGGTTTGGATTAGGAATTGGCTGGCTGGAAGGAGACAGAGGGTAGTAGTTGATGGATTATGTTCATCTTGGAGCGCAGTTACTAGCGGTGTACCACAAGGATCTGTTTTGGGACCATTGCTTTTTGTTATCTTTATAAATGATCTAGAGGAAGGACTTGAAAGCTGGGTAAGCAAGTTTGCGGATGACACAAAAGTCGGTGGAGTTGTGGATAGTGAGGAAGGAAGTGGTAGGTTACAGCGGGATATAGATAAGTTGCAGAGCAGGGCCGAAATGTGGCAAATGGAATTCAATGTAGCTAAGTGCGAAGTCGTTCACTTTGGTAGGAATAACAAGATGATGGATTACTGGGCTAATGGTAGGCTACTTGGTAGTGTGGATGAGCAGAGGGATCTTGGTGTCCATGTACACAGATCTCTGAAAGTTGCCACCCAGGTAAATAGTGCTGTGAGGAAGGCATATGGTGTACTGGGCTTTATTGGCAGAGGAATTGAGTTCCGGAGTCCTGAGGTCATGTTGCAGTTGTATAGGACTCTGGTGAGGCCTCATCTGGAGTATTGTGTGCAGTTTTGGTCGCCATACTATAGGAAGGATGTGGAAGCTTTAGAACGAGTGCAGAGGAGGTTTACCAGGATGTTGCCTGGAATGGTAGGAAAATCTTATGAGGAAAGGCTGAGGCACTTGGGGCTGTTCTCATTGGAGAAGAGAAGGTTTAGGGGAGATCTGATAGAAGTGTATAAGATGATTAGGGGTTTAGATAGGGTAGATACTAAGAACCGTTTACCGCTAATGGAGTCAGGTGTTACTAGGGGACATAGCTTTAAATTAAGGGGTGGTAGGTATAGGACAGATGTTAGGGGTAGATTCTTCACACAGCGGGTTGTGAGTTCATGGAATGCCCTGCCCGTATCAGTGGTGAACTCTCCTTCTTTATGGTCATTTAAGCGGGCATTGGATAGGCATTTGGAAGTTATTGGGCTAGTATAGGTTAGGTAGGATTCGGTCGGCACAACATCGAGGGCCGAAGGGCCTGTACTGCGCTGTATCCTTCTATGTTCTATGTTCTATGTTCTATGAAGTGGCATCTAATTGATTTGATTGAATTAGTTTGAGGAGGTCGGTTGTTTAGCTTTGTAGGGAAGCCTTTGACAAATTTCCAGCTGGGAAACTGAAAAATAACATAAAATCTCACAATATAAATGATAACTTGACAAGTTACAACGAAAATTATCTTAGTGGCAGGAGGCAGAGGGTAGTGAGAGAAGGCTGTTTGTGTGACTGGAGACCAGTGTCCCCTGGTGTACCACAGGGATCAGTGCTGAGTCCCTTATTGTTTGTGTTATTCATAACAAAAACAAATGTGAATGTGGAGGGGGCAAGGTGGAGAGGCAGGGAGCTGTGAGAAGTAAGTGTACATTTGACATAAAGATTGACCGGTTGGTTTGCAGTGAGCAGGAAGGTCTTAAGTTACAGGAAGATGCAGATGAAATGGTCAGATGGGCAGATCAATAACAGATACAATGTAACCTTGATAAATATGAGGTGATGCACATTGGGAGAAGGAACCAGGCAGGGGAGGATGAATGGCAGCACACTGGGAAGCTCAGATTGTGCTTCTCCACACATCCCTGAATGTGACTGGACAGGTTAATGCTTAAAAATGTGTTGCTGGAAAAGCACAACAGGCCAGGCAGCATCAAAGGAGCAGGAGAATTGACGTTTCGGAAATATTCGTGAAGAAGGGCTTATGCTCGAAACAACGATTCTCCTGCTCCTTTGATGCTACCTGACCTGCTGCGCTTTTCCAGCAACACATTTTTAAGCACTGATCTCCAGCATCTGCAGTCCTCACTTTCTGCTGGGCAGGTTAATGGACTAGTTAAGAATTGGACCTTGAGTATTGTGTTTCCTAATCAGGGTGGAGATATAAGACCTATACAGGGCTTTGTTTCGGCCAAAATGGAATACTATATGTAGCTCTGGGAGCCACATTCCAGGAAGGATGTGATTGTACTGGAGAGGGTGCAGAGGTGATTCTCCAGGATGTTCCCTGGGGTAGAGCATATCAGCTATGGAGAGAGGCTGGATAAGCTCGGGTTGTTTACTTTGGAGCAGAGAAAGCTGAGGAGTCAGTGATTCAGAAGGATAAGATTATAAGCGACACGGACAGGGGGGATAGACAGCAAATGTTCCTTTTAGTCAGAGGGTCAAGAACAAAGGAGCACACTTTTAAAGTGAAAAGTTTGAGGTTCAGAGATGATTTAAACATTTTTTCACGTCGATGTGTGGGCTTCTGGGATTACTTCCTGAGAGGGGAATTATCACGAGTAACCTCACAATCGTTAAAAAGTACTTGGGCAAGCACTTGGAAGTGTTTTAACATTCCAGGCTATGGGACTGCTGTAGAAAGTGGAACTAATATAGATCGTGCTGTACTTCTGTCGGCACAGAGTCTTTGCTCCCGTGAGTGTACCATGTGGAAGGTCAATTATTGGAGCATTTTAAGGCAGGAATTGATGGGTTTCTGAAGAGTTATATTCATAAGGGTTATAAGTGTGAACTGTAATAGCTTGTTAAATTATGTCAATGTGATAAATATGAGAAAACAAATGTAGTTTCCTTACAGTTTGGAACCAGAGAATGGAGAATGGGGAACAGGGAAATGGCAGAACTATGACACCACTACTTCAGTTCTGTCTTCACAGAACTTCCGAACAATATAAGGAAAACCAAGTCTGGTGTGGGAAAATGATAGAGTACGTGGAACATAGAACATAGTAAGTAAATGGTTTAGCAGAAATTATTGTGGCTGAAAGTAATGGTCATAGACAACACTAACATAGATTTATGAAATGGGAATTATGTTTGAGAAGCAGACTGGCTGACAAATGAAAGAGCAGTAATGGATGTAAAACATTTTGATTTTTAGGAAAATGTTGGTAAAGCTCCAAGCCCAATATGCAATATCAAATCTGAGTAGATTGGGGCTAATATATGGACATGTTTTGAGAATGGGACAGCTGGCAGTAAACAGTGAATAGAAATAAACAGACTCATCAAGCAACAGCCTGACATTGTCTGTAAGGTATGATTCTGTGAGTATGACTATGACCTAGACACCCCATCACCTTCCCCGGATATGTCCTGTCTCATCAGCAGGATGGACACAGCAGAGGTGGCGGCACAGTGGGATGCAGTTAGAAGGGAATTGCTCTTGGAGTCCTCAACAGTGACTCCGTATCCCATGGCATTTGTGAAAGGAAACCTCCTGCTGATTACCAAGTACCAGCGTCTCTCAACTGATGTATCAGTACTCCTCCATGCTGACCAACACTTGGAGGAAGCACTGAGGGTAGCATTCTGGGTGGGGTATTTCAATGTTCACCACCAACAGTATCTCAGCTACAGCATTATTGATCGAGAAGGCTGGGTCCTAAAGGATATAACTGCTAGAGTGGTTCTGCGGCAGGCAGTGAAGGAACCAACAAGAGGAAAATATACACTTGACCACAGCCTTACTAATCTGCCAATTGCAGAAGTATCTGTCCATGACAGTATCGTTAAGAGTGACCACCGCATAGTCATTGTGGAGACAAAGTCACACCTGCACATTGAGAATAACATTCACCATTTTGGGTGGTACTATCACAGTGCGAAATAGGGCAGACTTCGAACAGATCTAACAGTTCAAGTCTGGGTGTCCATAAGGTGCTGTGGTTCATCTATAGGAGCAGAATTGTACAGCCGCACAACCTCATGACCTGGCATATCCCCCTCGCAACAATTACCATCAATCCAGAGGATCAACATTGGTTCAATGGATGTGCAGGATGGCAGGAGCAGCACCAGGCAAACCTGACAATGAAGTGTCAGCCTGGTGAAGCCACCAAACAGGACTACTTGTGTGCACCAAACAGCATAAGCAGTAAGTGATAAACAGAGCTAAGTGATCCCATAAGCAAAGGATCAGATCTAAGCTCTGCAGTCCTTCCACATCTAGTCGAGAAACGTTGGAGACCATTAAACAATTCACTGGAGGAAGAGGTTTCACAAATAACCCCTTCCTCCATGATGGAAGAGCCCAGCACTTCAGTGTATAAGATAAGGCTGATGCATTCGTAACAACCTTCAGTCAGAAATGTTGAGTGGATGATCCATTTCAGCCTCCTCCAGTGGTCCTCAGCGATTCAGTTACAAGTCATCAACCAATTCGAGTTGGAGATACTGAATACTCAAAGGGTCCATACTCTGACAGCATTCTGGCAATTGTACCGAAAACTTGTGCTCCATACCTTGCCACTCCCCTAAACAAACTCTTTCAATACAGTTACAACAATGGCTTTTCCTGATTATGTGGAAAATTACCCCAAGTATCTCCTGTATATAAAAAGCAGAACAAATCCAATCTGGCCAGTTACAACTCCATCAGCCTACTCTCGATCATCAGTAAAGTGGTGGAAGGTCTCAGTGCTTTTAAGCAGCAACCTGCTCATCAATACCCTGGTCAATGATGACCAGGTTGGGCTCCCCCAGGACCACTCAGCTCCTGATCTCATTACCTTGATTCAAACATGGACAAAAGAGCTGAATTACAGAGGTGGGGTGAGAGTGATAGCCCTTTAAATCAAGGCTGCCTTCGACCAAGTGTGGTATCAAGGGGCCTTAGCAACACTGGAATCAATGGGTATCAGAGGCAAACACCCCGCTGCTTAGAATCATACCTGACACGTAGGAAGATGGTCGTGGTTGATGAAGGTCAGTCAACTCAGCTCCATGTCTGTAGGAGTCCCTCGAGCAGTGAACAGAAACTTCTTCAGGGCTGCTTCATCAATAACCTTCCCTCCATGTTAAGGTCAGAAGTGGGGGTGTTCGCCAATGATTGTACAATGTTCTGCAACATTTGTGGCTCCTCAGATACTGAAGCAGTCCATGTTCAAACACGACAAGAAATGGACAGTATCCAGGCTGGCAAGTGGCAAGTAATGTTCAACCCACACGAATGCCAGACCATGACCATCACCAATAAAATACAATCTAACCTGCCCCTTGGCATTCAATGGTGTTACTTTCACTGAATCCCCCAGTATCAAAGTCCTGGTGGGTAATCATTGCTCAGAAACTCACTGGTCTCTCCACATGAACACTGTAACTATAAGAGCAGGTCCGAAGCTAGGAATGCTGCGGCGAGTAACTCACATCCTGACTTCCAAAATTCTGTCCATCATCTACAATGCATGTCAATACAATATAGGTCAGAAGTGTGACAGAAGAATCCCAATTTGCCTGGATGAGGGCAGCCCCAACAACACTCAAGAAGCTTTACACCATCCAGGACAAAGCAGCCAGTTTGACTGTCCCTTCACCCAAAATGCCCCACCATCAACGCACAGCAGCAGCAGTGTTTTACGATCCATATGCTGCAATGAAATGATTCACCAAAGATCCTCAGAAACCATCTTCCCAATTCATGACCACTTCTATCTAGAAGGACAAGGGCTACAGATGTATGGAAATACCATCATCTTTAGGTTCCCCTCCAAGCCATTCACCATCCTGACTTGGAAATATATCACAGCTCCTTCACAGTCGCTGGGTCAGAATCCTGGGATTCTCTCCCTAATGGCATTGGAGGTCAACCACAGCAGGTGGACTGCGGTGTTCAACAAGGCAGCTCACCACCACCTTCTCAAGAGCAACTAGGGACAGGCAATAAATGCTGGCCCAGCCAGTGACACCCAGATTGACGAAATACAGAAATAGAAATTAACAGAGGACGGTTGCTGAGGTATCACAGGGATCGGTGTTTGGGGCCCAGCTGTTCACAATGTCCTTTAAATATTTGGTTGCTGGAATCAGATGCAATACATCCCAGCCTGCTGACAGCACTAATGGATGTGGGATTGTGAGTGGGTGCGGAGGATGTAAAAAAGCACCAAGAAGACTAAGACAAATGGAGTGAATGGGTAAATACGTGACAAATGGAGAACAATGTGGATAGAGGTGACGGTGCGCCCTTTGGTGGAAATGATAAACTGGAATCCTACAATTTGAAAAGGATTGGTTGAAACACGTTGATTTACAAAGGGCCATATGCTCCTTTTTGTTGTTTCCTTCTGCATCAGCCTCTGAGGTCCCTGCAGCGCAGTGAGTTCTGTAACCAGAAGTCAATACTGGGCATGGCATTGACACACTGACCAGTGTACACAGACCCACCAAGTGGGGAGCTATAACACGGAAAAGGATCTGCATCTCCTTGTACATATGTCGCTGAAAGCAATATTGCAGAAACAGAAAGCAGTAAAGAAGATAAATGGTGTGTTGACCTTCATTTTAGGGGGATGTGAGTCCAGGAGAAAGGGTGTCTTACTGCAGCTGTACAGGCGTTTGGAGACATCCCATCCCGAGCATTGTGCAGGATTGTGTGCAGGCTTGGTCTCCTTACCTAATAAAGGACCAACCTGACATTGAGGGAGAGCAGTGAAGGATGACCAGACTGATATCTGGGATGACGAGCTTGTTGTGGAAGCAGGGTTGGGGTGACTGAGCCTGTATTCCATGGGGTTTAGGAAAATAAGTGGAGTTCTCAGTGAAATATACAAAACTCTGCCAGGGTGAGACAGATTGAAAGCAGGGATGATATTCCCCTGGCTGGGATGACTAAAATAAGGGCACACAGTATTAGGTACAGGCAGGTCACACTGCATTGAGATGAGAATAACTGGCTGCACTCACAGGCTGGTGACCCTGGGGAATTTGCTCGCATGCGGAAACCAAGACACTGATTATAAGTAAGGATTCAGAGACAGTAAAGGGATGATGGGAGAGCAGGAGTACGGTGTGGAAATGAAGGGCCAACCATCATTACATGGAATTGGTTCCAAACTCAATGGACCAAGTGTACTACTGCACCACCTATTTTATAGTTTCCCAAGGTTACTCACATTAACGGATATGTATATCGTGTGGGGTAAGTGCATCGAGGAGATTTTTTTCCATAAACTAGAATAGGGGAGGCTCAATGTGTTGTGTGACCTACTCCTTTCCCGCTGTTTCTGTGCAGTCAGTGGGAAAGCTCTGTAAATGTTGTCACAAGCTCTCAGATGTTAGGAAGGAGGTCTCTGCAGGGTCGACAGGACTGTGTTCCCATTCCCTTTTCCAACGCTGATGCTGAGGCCGGATGTTCTGTCCGGTTTCATCCTTTCAGACATCGGAGTAGTTTGATACAAGTTAGTGCCTTGCTTGGCAGGTTCAGAGACCATTGAAATGTTTATCACATGTCAGGGTCTTTGGAGTCAGTTTTAGGCCAGCCCGGGAAATCATGGGAGGTTCACTTCCTAAAAGTACATTGGAGAAGGAAATTCTGTTTACAATCCATATTGGCTTCAAGGTCACTGTTACTGACACCAGGTCTAAGATCTCGATATTTTATTAATTGTCTTTAACTTCCACCCACTGCCAGAGCATTATCCTGGTCTGGATTAGTAATGCAGTGATATTTCCACAACAGCACCATCTCCACATGGGGACCTGTCGTAAACCACACTGAGCAGGTTATTTCTGTGCTGCTTGACTACTCTGTCAAAAAGAACTCCCAGCAATTTGACTGTGGTGATGGGATGGAGGGGTTGGTAAATGATCAGATTGTAATTATTCCCGTTTTAGGGAACGGGACTGAGCTGAGTAATTTTCCATATTGACTCTCCAACAATGTCAGAGTTGGAGCTGGAATGAAAAAGCTCCCCCAGGGACACGGCTTGTCTTTAGTCCTATTGCAGGAATTGAGTCAGGACCCATTGCCTGTGTCATATCTACTGTGTTCAGCTGTTTCTTCATGTCACATGCAGCAAATGAAATTAGTTGAAGACTGGCATCTGTGATTTTGTGGGCATCATGGTGAGGGTGAGGATTATCATCGACTCAACACTTCTGGCAGAAGATGGTGCAGATAAAACATCCTTCTCTTTTACACTGATGTGCAGGTCTGTTCCATTATTTAGGATGGGGATGTTTGTGGAGCCCTCTCCTCCAGCAATTTGTTTTATCATCCATCACCATTTATAACTGAATGTGGCAGGACTGCAGGGCTTCGTGCAGATCTGTTGGTCAAGTCCGGTAGTTTTAATGAGTTAGCATCAGGTTAAGGTTCATGTGATTCTGACTCTGACATGTTCACCCACACTCGTTTCAGGGCCATGGATGGTGTTGATGGTAATGACAGACTGAGGTGTTATCCTGGCAAAAAGTTACAGGTTGTGGTTGGATGCTGTTCTGCTTCTCCTGCTGCTGTGGTCGAAAGCACTACATGAATACGCAGTTTGGAGCTGCAATATCTGCAATGCAATTCTGCTGTCTGTTCCCCAATTCTCACTGAGACCCATTCACCCATCAGCCCTGCACTCAGTGACCTAACCTGGTTTCTGATGTGGTAATACTTCAATTTCAAACTCTCATTCTGCTAAGGGTCTCTCTCCCCGGGTCTTGCTTTCAATCTGACACATTCTGCAAAAGTACTTCACTGATCTTAATTCAAATGTTTAATTCACCTGAATCTTTTTCCTTGAGAAATACCATCTTCTGTGTTTAAAGTGATTGTTTTTCCTCTGTTTCTTTCCCTGACCATGATTAAGAGCTCTGTAGTGTCAGTGATGCCAGAGTTATGTAGTTTCAGAGCCAATGAATTCTCTGGATTCCCAATCATCTTCACCACATTGTATATTTTCTCTTTTGGTTTGATGCCGTATCACTCATGGCTGCCTTATCTTCCCATGAGTATGTTTCAAGTTCTTGGGGTTGCATTTCTGGTATTATCTTCCGAAGTATCACGAGAACCTCCTCCTATTGCTGCTCCATGGTCTTTCCTGCTCAGCTCCCCTTCCAATTAACTCTGGCCAGCTACGCCCGCATGTCTTTGTAGTTACATTGCCTAATTATAACCACATTACATCTTGAAGAGATGAAAACTGAAAGAAGGAGTTTTGAGAGATGGGACACGAAGAATAATTGGTGGAATTCTTAACCAGATACAAAAGCAGAACAAGAGAGAGGATATAGATATGGAGATGTGGAAAATGAGAAAACTACATTATCGAAAGAAATAGATGAACATCCCTCAATATTTTGGCAATGTCTGTGTGCTGTGGTCCTTTATAGAGTGCATGTACAACAGAGTATTATGTTCAAATGCTGAGTACGATGCCAGAATATTTATCTTCAGAAATATGACAGATACTAGCTTTGGAAAGAACCCAGCAGGCCAACATATTGAAATCCCGGTAGAAAGAGGATTAACTGAAATAAGTTGGGACACCAGAATTAAGAATAATAGTTTACCACAGGTGAAGAAAGAAGCCTAAGGGGGTTGAAAGGTGGTGAAAGGCCTCAGGTGCTCTCACTATAAGGGAGTGGAACACATCATATTACAGTGCTGATGGTTTAAGAAGGGCACAGGGAAAATCTTGTTATCACTGCAGTAAGCTGGGACACACCGTGCTGGGCGTTAAAGAAGACACTTTGGGGAAAGATGCGGTAGAAGAGGCTAAGCCCAGTGGCATTAGTGAAACTGGTAAAGGAAACCCCAAGTGCAGCCGAGGAGCTGCAGGAGATTGCACAGCCTAGGCAAGGGCTGGGTATGGAGGCAGTGCCTGATCTCTGTAAAGAATTCGCCTCTGTAGATAAAGTTTACTCAGAAAGAACAGGGGGAGAAGGAGAAGAAATGATAATTTTGTGAGATACGGGCTCTGCTCAGTCTCTAATAGTTGAGAAGTGAGGCTCCGGAAAAGCATAACAGATCAGGCAGTTTCCGAACAGCAGGATAATCGCATATCAGGCAGAAACCTATCGTCCGGAACGTGGTGGGGGGTCAAGGGGGCTGGAAGATAAATACGAGAGTAGTAGCTGGGCTGGTGGGAGGGTCACTGGGAAGGCAATAAGAAGATGTAGGTGGGAGTGATAGTGATATGTCGGAGGGGACGGTGGAATCGATAGGTGGATAGGAAGATGGTGAGTTAGGGCAGTTCAAGAAGGCAGTGCTAGGTTGAACGGTTGGATCTGGGTGGGTTGGTGGAGGGGAGATTTAGAATTTGGTGAAGTCAACGTTGATGCTGTACATTTTGAGGGTTCCAGCTGTCCTACCACCGATAGGTGTCCTGTCACCCTCCTCTCCGACCGATCACCATCACACCCACCTGCATCTACTAATTGCCTTCCAAGCTCCCTTTCACCCAGCTCCACCCCCACCCTCCAATTTATTTCTCAATCTCCTTCCCCCTCCCTTACGCCCCACTTTTCTAATGAAGGATTGATGCCTGAAACGTCAACGCTCCTGCCCCTCGGATGCTGCCGACATGATGGGCTTTTCCAGCCCCACACTTTTCAACTCTGATCTTCAGCATCTGCCGTCCTCACTTTCTCTCACCCTCTACTAGTAAGAGTTGAAAGTTTTTTTCACTCTTTCTGGCATTATAATCAAGAATGTGATAACTTGTGGAATGGGGACAGAAATTAACATCAGGTTGGAATGCCAAATCAAGTTTGGGGAAGTAACAGTGACAGTGAGTAACAGAGTGTCAGTTCTAGGAATAGAGTTTGTTCTTGGGAACGATTTAGCAGGAGGCAAGGTGGGAGAGGCACCCCTTGTGGTGGAGAAGCCAAAGGAAGACGAGGGAATTGGTGAGTTAAAAGAAAATTACCCAGGATATTTTCCAGACTGTGTCGTAACAAGATCCCACTGTCATAAGTTACAGCAGGAAGAAGAAATGAACTCAAAAGACAAATGAGTTGATGCTCAGTGAACTGACACCCTGTTTGATGTAACGGTGCAGAAAAAACCTGAACAGGCTGAGGATCAGACAGAGGTGTTTAGTCCAGAAAGTCTAATGGACTTACAACATGTGTATGTGAATACACATACATTCACACACACATATACACGCACACACACAGAAAAGGAATCAGAATATATTGTTGAACGTTATTAACTTAAACATCGAATCATAAAATTAAAATGGAGACCCCGATAGGTTACTGCAGAAGGGAAATGGACCGAAGTGCACCAGATTGTATTAGCAGTAATGTACAGTGTTACAGGTCGCACATAAACTCTCTGCAGGCGGTCAACTAGGTGTACAGAAGACTCAGGCTAAGGTACAGAAGCATTTCTAATGGCCTGGAATGCACAAGGACGCGGTTCATTTTTGTTGTACCTGACATACATACCAAATGGTAGGTAAGTCACAGGCAGTAATAAAACCAGCACCTTTGTTGCCAATTCCTGCATTCGAGAAACCCTTCATGTGGGTTATGATTAATTGTGTAGCTCCCCTTTCTAAAGTAAAAGTGGAAACCAATATTTGCTGACCATAATGGATGCGTCTACCAGATTTCCAGAGGCAATTCCATTATTGGAGTGTTAAGGCAAAAATGAAGGTGGAGGGGTTGGTAGCTTTCTTTACTCGCTGTGGACTGCCCAGAGAGATTCAGTCAGACCAAGGGTCTCATTTTACTGCTCAGCTGTTTTAGGAAGTCATGGATATCTTAGGCATACAGCACTTCAAATCAAGGGCGTCCCATCCTGAATCCCAGGGAGCCTTGGAAAGTTAGCATCAGACACTGAGGGCCATGCATACAGCGTACTGTCAGGATTACCCGAATGGTTGGGATAAAGGTGCCGAATTAAATTGTTTGCCATTAGAGATGCCCCAAATAAATCTACTCACTTTACTTCCTTTGATTTAATATTCGTACATGAAGTGAGAGGTCCTTAGAAATTAATTAAATATAAATTGACAGGACCAAAGTCGGAGATCTCACACTTGGATTATGTATCAGAGGTGAGGGAGAGATTGGATGGAGTAGGTGAGTTAGTTAAACAGCACAAGAAGAGGGCACAGTATAGAGTGATGCAGGTGGCAGATAAAAACACTGAAACTTTAACGATTTCCCGTGGGGATGACGTATTAGTTTCGCACCAGTGGTAAGAAAACCATTCAAAGCCAGGCCCTTTCAAATTAAAAAAAGTGTGAAGTCAGTTAAACTACCTGGTAAAGATATCGGAGATGACAAAAAAACTTTGTCGAGTATTTCATCTGGATGAATAATGCACCAGCCACATTTAACACTCAAGAATAGAGGGGTGGCCATATGAACAAATTGTGCAACTTATCTGTATGATGTAGTGATCTTCAGCAAGTGATTGAAAGCTCACATGTTACAGTTGCCAGAACATGTTGAACGATTACAAGAAGCAAACATGGTAATAAATTTAAAGAAAACAGAATTCGCGAAGGCAGAGGTGACGTTCTTGGGACATTATATTCGACATGGAAGATTGACCCCATGGAGCACAAAAATGAAGGGCTTTGAGGAATTTCCACGACCATCCTCGAAGAAAGAGGTGCTTCGGTTTTTGGAACTGAGTGGATTCTATCGGAAGTTTGTTCAAATCTCCAGCAGCGTCTTGGCAACACTGATGGATTTACTGAAGAAGAACACAGAATTGTGGTGGACAGAACAATGCCAGGAGGTATTTGAGAATTTTAAAGCAGGTTTAATCACTACACCAGTTTTAGCTGCACCAAATATTCTGAAACCCTTTGAAGATTGTGTTTGATGCTCGGGATATAGGGGTCAGAGATGTATTGATATGGAAAAAGGTGATGGAATTGAATGGCTGATTGGCTACTTGTCGAAAAAACTCAATATCCAACAGAAAAAAATAGAAAATCTCGATTATTGAACAAGAATGATTAAGTTCCAGACTGGCCTGACAATATTTTAATGTGTTTATGACAAACAAATTTTCAGAGATGGTTGTGGACAACGACAAATCTCTCGCATTTTTTGGAATATTTAAAGACCAGAATATTAGACTATTTCATTGGAGTCTTACCTCACCAACTTTAAACTTACAAAGTGTACATGCTGTGTCTCCTATAATGTGATAGCAGATGTGTTTCGCAGATTTAAAGGAAAAAGTGTAGGTAAGATTTGACTTACTCCAGTGTTGTAGTGGTGTGCAGAATTAATATGAATGATATAACTGAGATTAATACTTTTGTATTTCATAAAATTGGGATTAAGAATTAGAGGAAAACAAATGTAGCCACCTTTTCATTCTGCTAGTTCATTTTATTTTCTGAAGCGGGGAGATGTTATGAAGACAAAAACATATATGGACACTTTAAAACAGATCGGGTTTTGCTGAATAGAAATTAAAGCCACAGATGCCAGCTGAAGGTCACACTGTTCCACATGTCACCATGAGCTGAGAAATGGATTCCTGAGTTTTGGTTGCTGTTTTGACAGCCATTCAAATGTAACCAAAGAGTTTAAATAACACTCAGGATACCAGATGCCAACAGAATGTGAATATTATTGTTTGGACACCTGGACAGCAATCAACTTATTAGGATTATTATATCATGGGGAGTATATAAAACCAGCATTTTGAACACTGGATGAAGAGCTACTGCCATCCAACAGTGGAGCAACTGCTGTAGAGCAGGAGTGCTAACTGGCCATCTCAAACACTCTCTATCAAAGACACATGTTCATGCAAAGCTATCTGCGAAAAAAAAATGACCCAGGGAGTTCAGCAGCTGAAAGAGTGAACACAGCGGGGAAGATGGAGACTGTATGGTCTTGAGATTGTAATGCTTAATATGTGGGTTGTTGGAACAGCATATTTTTTACAGAGTTGGAGTCAGATAGTAAGTAGCTAAGGAAAGAGGGGCTTGTATTTGTGAATAGCTGCTGTTTAGTGTTCACTAATAAAGTTAAGAAATAAACTTGTTAATCTTTGTTTAAATAGTGGAATGTAGGAGATCTGTGTCATTCATATTTTAACAGATTACAAGGTGAGGCGAGCTTTTCTGGGTTTTTGGTTTTAATTAACAGAAGGGTTCGACTCCACATTGTAAATGTCCATTCACACTAACCCCATTTCCCTGCAGTTGGCCCCTATCCATCTAATACTGTCCTATCCACATATTTATCCAAATGCTTTTGAAATGTTGTTAATGTACCCCCCTCAGCCACATCTGCTGGCAGCTCATCCACGTACCAGCCTCTGAGTAAAGAAGTGGCCTCTGAGGTTCCCTTTTATTCCTTCTCCTTTAACCTTAAACTGATCCTCTCGCGTCCTCGATTCTCTACACCTTGGAAAAAGACTGAGACAATTAACCCTATCAATGACCCTCGTGATTTTTTACAGCTCTATAAAGACTCCCTCAGTCTCCACACGCTAAAGAAAATGTCCTAGCTTGTCCAATCTGTACCTATAACTCAGATCATTGGGTCCTGGCAACACCTTTGTAAACTTCTTCTGCACTCTTTCTAAGCTAACAACATCCTCCCTATAACAAGGTGACAAAACTGAACACAATACTCTAAATGCGGCCTTACCAAAGCCCTGCGTAACTGCCGCATAAATTCCCATCTTCTATACTCAATATCCTGCCTGATGAAGGCCAGTGTGCCAAATTCCTTCTTCACTGCTCTGTCTAACTATGACCCCACTCTCAGGGAACCGTGCACCTGAGCACGAAGATCTCTCTGCCCACTGCACCCCTTAAGGCTTTTCCATTCACCATGAAACTCCTACCTTGATTTGAATTTCCAAAATGCAAGACCTCACGCTTCTATATTAAATTCCATTTCTCGGCCCATTTAAGGTCCTGCTGCAATTTCTGATAATATTCCTCACTGATCATGCTCCCACTTACTTTAGTGTCATCTGCAAACTTATTAATCATACCTTGTACATTCTCAACTAAATCATAGATAACAAACAGCAATGGACCAAGCCTCCGGTCTGACAAACATCTTTCCACTAAAACCTCTGCTTCCTACCATCAAGCCAACTGTATATCCAATTGGACAGTTCCCACGCATTCTACGTGTTGTAACCTTCCTGAGCACCCTGCTATGTGGAAACTTATCAAACTTCATAAAACGTACTGGAAACTTCATCAAAGGACTCTAACAAATTTGGGAAGCATGATCTCCCAATCACAAGTCTATGCTGACTGCTCTGAATCAAACTCTGTGTAAGTAATGGGTGCAGTCAATGGCATGCTGTCCTTCATTGTAAGATGATTCCAGTACATAAGTAAAGCCATCTTCCTGCTGTTGCAGAGCCCTGCTGAGAGAGCATTAGGGTCACTCTCTATGGATTTGATCTCCTTTGTAAGGAATGATTCCCGTACCACAGACACGGATGATGGTAACATGATGACAGAGTGAATAAGCTGAGTGTTTAACCTGTAGAGTGTGAGAGACGAAGAAATGGTGATGCTAAAACCCGAGGAGTGGCAGCGGTCTCTTATTTCCAAAAGAGACACTGACAGGGAGAGAAATTCCATACTTTACCCAGGAGTTATTGGTTTGATTTATTGTCACGTGTACCTCAGAACAGGGAAACACTTTATTTATGAGCAGTGGAGGCAGATCATAGTAAGCATGGCCAGACAGATCATAGGGTGGAAATAGACTTGGACAGAGTAAGGCATACAGGTTACACTGAACAGGACATGCAATAGACAACATCAACCTGAACAAGATCAGCATTATTTGAACTTAGAGAATCCATCCATCAGTCTAACGTGACTTTCCCAATAGTTTATATGCCTAAATTCACTCTCCCCACGTTATTGTGCAGTCGGCGTGTGAACCCGTACTGAACGTCAGGTTACTCACAATCACCAACAGCGGCCACAATACCTTCCATCTGAAACAGGTAGCCATTCCCACCAACTTCCGCCCTACATAGAGAACACCAGGCTGGCTTCTCGGAGATGGAAGGTGCCTTCTTGAGACTTCACATAAGACATATGGCTTCCCTGCTGACCACGAGAAAACCACGTTAAAGTCCCACGTGTGTATCAGGACAGACGGAGCTAAGAGGAACAACGTGGAGCAGTCTGTCTGTGCAGCCTCTGATCCACTTGTTCATCATGTTAGAGCATCAGTTAGGAGACATTGAGGACTGTTGATGCTGAACATAAGAGTAGACAGTGGTTTGCTGGATAAGCACAGCAGGAGAATCGACGTTTCGAGCCATAAGCCATTCATCAGGAATCAACATCAATTACCTCATTCGGCCCATTTAAGGTCCTGCTGCAATTTCTGATAATATTCCTCACTGATCATGCTCCCACTTACTCAAATGGGTATGGTCAGCTCTCACAGATTAGGATTTCTGGGTTTTGGTTTCTCAGCAACATCAGAAATTATTGGGGTCTCCACCGAGTTGAAAGCTTGAGTGAATGTCACCTGGCAGCTACTCTCTATGGATGTTCTCTTGGTGCTGTTTTTACATCCTGAATTGGAGAAATATTTGTGTCATTCAGTGTCTGAATATTCCTTTTTGCCAAGGGCTGTGTTCGTGTGATTTTCTAGTATTGCAACAGTTCATTAGTATTAGTTCCTAGATCTATTATTCTGTTAACTTGTCCAATATAATTACATTATTCTAAATTCCTCTTTCTTTGGTTTTATTTAATCCATCGTGTTTAAGTAAATGGTGTTATGCTTCACACCGAGTTGTTTGACCAGTCACATTGCATCTGGAACAGACACTTTACACTTTCTTTAAATAAGAAAACATTAGAGTCTCAGTTACCACCTTCAAATATTGGCGAGGGGCTCTGGTGTGGCCAACCACACTAGAATCCTTCTCTTCCTGAGTAATATGTTGGAGACACTGAATGGGCTGTCCATGTTCTTCTCCAATAGTGTCAATGGGCTGAACGACTTCCTCATATTCCTGTGAAACCAGTGTGAGGTGCGGAATGAACTCTTATTTTACTGTGGCAGTGTGCAGTGTCAGACAGTCCTTTATATGAATGTTACGGACTCTTTAAAAACACAAGCCTCAATGGAGTCCATGGCTTGCTGCACATGGGCACAGTCCAGTTAGGAAGCTGATGGGGGCGTCAAATTTTTCTGAACATTGTGGAATCCTCAGTGACCATCCCCATTTCTGATCTTATGGTGAGGAGGGTGGGGGTGGGGAGACATTGATGAAGCAGCTGAAGATGTTTGTGAAGAGGAAACTACCCTGAGGATCTCCCACAGAGGTGACCCAGGACTGAGATGATGAACATCTTCCTTTGTGCCATGTTTGACTCCAAACACTGGAGATTTTTCTCTCATTCCCATTAAGTTCAGATTTGTTAAGCTCCTTAATGTCAACAGAAGTCAACAGAAGCCTTGATATCAGGGCCTGTCATTTTTACCTGATCCCTTGTGTCAACCGCTTTTGTTCATATCAATAGGCCAGGGTATAGGAGCAGCGAGGGTTTTATTCAAACAGGTGGCATTGAATGTCAGGATTTCTCTTCTCAAGAGTGTTCGGGGAGCTAGATGACTGAAAATATTTGAAGAGGAGGTAGATGGATATTGACCTGTCAGAGAGTTGAGGGCGATGAAGAATTGGGTATGAAAGAGGATTTGAGACCAAGAGCAGATCAGCCATGATCTTAGTGAAGGGCAAGGCAGGTTTGGGGAGTGAACAATCTGCCCCTGTGTCTGATGTTCTCACATTCTGTTATTAGAAAGTTAGTGGGTGTAATTTTCATGAATGTTCTGTTATTGAATGTTGCCGTCAGGGAGACCAGAGAATTTTGTGAGCCATCGCTGGTGAGGTATGGGAGCTGTATTCATAATGAATTTGGGTCTACAACATGACCAACAAATGGAGCACAAGTTTCAGAGAGGGGAAGCTCTGTAAAGAGAGATGAGGGGCCTCTTTCATACCCAGCCTGGGTTTTACAATTACATTTCTCAAATCACCACAAAGCGTGTGTTACAGTCTTGAAGGGCCGAATGATCTCCTCTGTTTCTGTGCATCAGGTTATAGAAGTAAGTAGCCTCTAAATGCTCCTGCCTAACAGGTTTAATGGGCTGAATGGAACACAGGAACACGGGATTGAGGGACAGGAGTGAGTCATTAGATACGTTGAACCTTCTCCACCAGGCACTAAGATTGTGGCTGATCAGGTTGTGGTCTCAGCCCCACTTTTCTGTCTGTGTCCCATTATCCATGACTCAGTTCTCTGTCAAATATTTGACTAATTCAACTTTCAATCAATGTGAACATAGAGGCACGATAAATTTCCAGTGAAGAGGATTCGAATTTGAAAAGTACTTTCAGAATTTTTCGTCATCCCTCTTATAAAATCAGAGTCATGCAGAGTAGATACGGACCCGTTAGTCCAATCTGTTCACTCAGATCAGATATCAAATCTGATCCAGTCCCATTTGCCAGCATTTGGCCAATATCCCTCCTCTTTCAGATACTTTTTAAATGTGCGATTGTAACCGCCTACACCACTTCCTCTGACAGCACTTTATGTACACACATCACTCTCTGTGTGAAACATTTAACTTCAGGTCCCTTCTAAATCATTCGCCCTTTCCCCTTCAACCTATACTCTCCTGTTCTGGTCTCCCCTACTCTGGGGAGCAGAACATGGCTGTTCAGAATATCCATGCCCCTGATGATTTTATAAACCTCTACAATGTCACCCCTCAACCTCTGAAACACCAGCGGGAAACACCTCAAACTAATCAACCTCACCCTAAAGCTCAAACCTCCCGTCCTGGGACATCCGTGTAAATCTTTTCTGCAGAAAACCGAGTTGTACGCAGTATTCTTAAAGTGGCCTCACGAACATCCTGTACAGATGGAACATGCCACCACAACTCCTATACTCAATGCTCTGACTGATTAAGGCAAATTTGTAAAATGTGTTCTGTACCGCACTGTCTGCATTCGACTCCACTTTCAAGGAACAATGTACCTGCAGCCCTATGTCCATTTGTTTCACAACACTCACCAGGCCCTTACCATTAAGTGTACAATTTCTGCTCACAAGCCTCCAGTCTGAAAAATACCCCTCTTCCTTCAAGCCAATTGTGACTCGCTTCTTCTGTATCCCATGTGACCAAAACTTATTAATCTGTCTACCAATCAGAATGTTATGAACACCTTGCTGAGGTCCATATAGACAATGTCGACCAAACTGCCTTCCTCAATCTTCTTTGTCACCTCTTCATAAAACTCAACCAAATTAATGAGACATGATTTCCCATGCAGAAAGCCACGTTGACGACCCCGATCAGCCATTACCTTCCCAAATGTATGTAAATGCTATCCTCAGAATCCCCTCCAACAACGTACCCACCACTGACATCAGGCTCACCAGTCCCTTTTCTAGTCCCACTCCTCCTCTACTCACAACCAATGTTAAATGTAACCAGGTCGGTGATATGGCCGATGATATCGGTCTCAGACTGGGTCAGGGTCAGTTTTAGGAACAAGTCAGGCTGGTTTCTTTAATCTGCTCAAATAGCACGTTTATGATCCAGAGAAATGTTACTCCAACTATGATGGAATGCTGAATGGCAAACTGTTTGCGTATTGCAAATAAAGACTCGATATTTCCCGTTATAAAAACACTGACACACACACACTCAAAATAAACAAAATCTCTGCAATTTCATGTTGAAAGAACCTTTCCAAATATTAGTGTAACTAATGACAAAAGGAAAAATTGAGAGATTCTCCAAAATGTTCTTCTGCTTCTGAAGATATTCTACTCACACAGCTGCTAGCAATGGGATTTTATCCTGGGAGAGTTGGATTTGGCTGAATTCCCTTTGCATTAGGCAGTCAGTAGGTTCCAGGTTAGCACAGCGGCTCAGTAGTTCACATTGTTCCATTATAGCATCAGAGGCATGAGTTCAATTCCAGCCTCGGGCGACTATGTGTGTGGAGTTTGGATCTTCTCCACATGTTTGCATGAGCTTCTAATGGGTGCTCCCGTTTCCTCTCACAGCCCAAAGCTGTATAATTCAAGTCGATTGGTCGAATAGTCCATAGTGTTCAGCGATTTCTACTTTAGGTGCACTAGTCAGTGGTAACTGTAAGGCCATGGGAAGGTTACTCTTTGGGAGGTTGGCATGGATTTGTTGGGCCGAAGGGTTTGTTTCCACACTGCAGGGATTCTATAAAAATAAGAACGGTACCGATGAGAGTAGAGTTTTGTTTTAGCTCGCACACGTTACTGTGATGAGGAATAATGAAGGAGAGAGAGTGCAATAGGCCGTTTCTTCTCGGGCAGATGAAATTTTCTCCATCTCTGAGTAGAATCACACAATAATGTCATTCTCTCCCAAACTGGACCATGTGAGGTCTCCTTGTATATTGTCCAAACTATGTCTCCATCACATTCCCTGTTCCATGTCGGTGCATCATTGCTGCTGTCATACACAGAACCATACCCTGAGCAGAAAATGGTCTCGGTCGATTTGAAGATATGTTTATATGTCCCTGCGCCATTAAAAAATAAAATGTTTAATGTATTCAGAATATACAGAACATAGAACATAGCACAGTCCAGCACAGTACAGGCCCTTCAGCCCACCATGTTGTGCCGACCATTGATCCTCATGTATGCACCGTCACATTTCTGTGACCATATGCATATCCAGCAGTCTCTTAAATGTCCCCAATGACCTCGCTTCCACAACTGCTGCTGCCAACGCATTCCATGCTCTCAGAAGTCTCTGTGTAAAGAACCCGCCTTTGACATACCCTCTATACTTTCCTCCAACCAGCTTAAAACTATGACCCCTTGTGTTAGCCATTTCTGGCCTGGGAAATAGTCTCTGTCTATCGACTCTATTTATGTCTCTCATAATCTTGAATACCTCAATTAGGTCGCTTCTCCTCCGCCTTTTCTCCAATGAAAAAATTCCGTGCTCAGTCAACCTCTCCTCATAAGATAAGCCCTCCAGTCCAGGCAGCATCCTGGTAAAACGCCTCTGAATCCTCTCCAAAGCATCCACATCTTTCCTGTAATAGGGTGACCAGAACTGGACACAGTATTCCAAGTGCGTTCGAACCAAAGTTTTATAGAGCTGCAACAAGATCTCACGATTCTTAAACTGAATCTCCCTGTCAATGAAAGCCAAAACACCATATGCTTTCTTAACAACCCTGTCCACTTGGGTGGCCATTTTAAGAGATCTATGTACCTGCACACCAAGATCTCTCTGTTCCTTCACACTGCCAAGAATCCTATCCTTAATCCTGTAATCAGCTTTCAAATTCATCCTTCCAAAATGCATCACCTCGCATTTATTCATTTTGAACTCCATCTGCCACCTCTCAGCCCATCTCTGCATCCTGTCAATGTCCCGCTGCAACCTACAACAGCCCTCTATACTGTCAACGACACCTCCAACCTTCATGTCATCTGCAAACTTGCTGACTGATTCTTCAATCCACTTATCCAATTCATTTAAAAAAATGACAAACAATAAAGGCCCAAGGACAGAGCCCTGTGGAACACCACTCACCACAGTCTTCCAGGCAGAATATTTTCCTTCCACTACCACTCGCTGTCTTCTGCTGGCCAGCCAATTCTGTATCCAAACAGCTAACATAGATACATGTGTTAAAATGACGGTTTTGTTTTAACAAATACAGAAATTGCTGGAAAAGCTCGGCAAGTCTGTCAGCATCCAGATGCCTTTTACATGATGTAGTTGTACCAGCCTCCACCACTTCCTCTGGCAGCTCATTCCATACACACACCACCCTCTGTGTGAAAAGGTACCCCTTAGGCCTCTTCAAAACCTTTCCCCTCTCACTTTCCACCAATGTCCTCTAGTTTTGGACACCCCTAACCTGGGGAAAAACCTTGACTACAAACCCTATCCATGACCGTTCTGATTTTATAAACCTTTCCTGCTGCGAAATGTGACTTCAATCAACACGAATGGCTGTACTTTCAATAATCCCGGGCCGAAATGCTGAAATTCAACACCGACACCTGTTCTTTCTCCATCAAGTCACAATTCTAAAACCAGGTTAATCAGCTTGTTCAGATATATTAGGAGACATTTCTGTGGGATTTACACCTAGACCTTTGTGCCCGGAGGTAGGGACACGAGCACCACTCAGCAATACCCATAAAGCTGTAACATTATTCTCCTGTGGGATTGTCCATCAGCCTGTTATGACATGCTGTGACATACCTCTGCAACAGGCAGGACATGAATCCACACCTTCTGGTCCAGAGCTAGGAACACTACCACACAATTTCAGGAATTGGAATCAAACCCAGAGCCATGGCTCAGAGGCAGGGACACTACACACGACAATACTATACACAGATTTTGGGTCACATTTTAAGGGGCAGCGTTCAGCTCGGTGTGGATTTATTATAATCAGGTTACCATTACTGAACTACACAAAACACTTTGTTTTGTTAAACAAGTGCAAGATCGAAATTAACTATGAACATCTTTAATCGCTATTATCTGTAGTCTGCAATATTGGGGAAAGAAATCCTGCAGACACACTCTGCCCAATGAAGCGTCTCAAATAGATATTTATTACTGAACACCAGACACGGAGAAAGACCATAATTTCTGGTCCCAAAACACCGATCAGTATAACCCACCTCTCACGTGTGTGTGCCCTCTGCTTAAAACCATGAAATGATACCAGGCCGCTGATTACTGTCCATCCTCTCCTCCCCTCTGACTGTGTCTGCAATCTGTCCCTCCTTTCTCTAACCACACAAGGCAAACCAAGCTCAGGGCCTTTGTGAAAATCAAGGCCGGAGTGTGCAGGCCTCCTGGAGAGGGGTGGGCATTTTAAAATTAAACGGGGAAGGTGAGGAGGTGGTAATATCACTCACGGACTGAGGTGTGGCAGATGGAGTTTCGTTTGGATGAATGCGAGGTATTGGATTTGGTAAATCCAACAAGAGCAGGACCTATACAATTAAACGTTGGGCCTTTGGCAGTGTTGTAGAACAGAGACCCAGGCCGTCAGGTATAATTATTTAAAAGTTGCGTCTCATATAGATAATGCGGTTAAGAAGGTGTTTAACACACTTGTCTTCAATGGTCAGACCTTTGAGTATCGGAATTGGGGCGTCATGTTGTGGTTGTACAGGACATCGATGAGACCTCTCCCGGAATACTGTGTCCTGTCTGGACATCCTGCCCGCTCATTCCATAGGGACACCACCCTCTGGGTGAAAAAGCTGCCCTATGGTCACTTTTAAATGTTTCCCCACTTACAACTATGTCCTCTAGTTTTGGTCTCCACTAGCCTTATAAAATACATTGACTATTCACTTTGATATCATTGACCTTGATATTATTAAGCTGGAGAGGGTTCAGAAGAGATTAACCTGGATGTTGCTGGGAAAGGAGGGATTGAGCTATAAGGAGAGGCTGAATAGGCTGGGACATTTTTCACTGTAGAGTATGAGATGGAGGGGAAACCTTGCAGAGGTTTATAAAATAATGAGGGGTACAGATAAGCTGAAGGGCTGATGTCTTTTCCCTAGAGTTGGGGATTCAAAACTGAGGGATATTTTAACGTGCGAGGAAAAACGATTTACAAAAGTCAGGAGAGGTAATTATTTGAGACAGAAGCTGGCTTGTGTGTGGAATGAACTTGCAGAGCAAGTGGTGAAAACAGGGACAGTTACAACGTTTAAAGGACATTTAGATCAGTACATGGATAAGACATCAGTTTAGATGGTGCTGTGAGCCGCTGCCCTCTCCCTCCCCCTCTCTGAGTGAATCCCTGTTGTTTTTCACCCTCTGCCAATGCCGGTGCAGTGGCATGTCGAGGCCAGCAGAGGGAGGCATTGCATCACTTTCTGCATCACGGAGACTGCCAGACCTGCCCAACACAGAGACACACAGATACACGCATAGCAATTGTTGAGACACGGCATAGATCTCATCTGGTAATTTAAACTAAACATAAATAAATGCTCAATTCGCCTCATAAACTGTTAAACTATGAGTGAGAGAGAACTCCCAAATTTCACTGTTTAAATAAAAACAACAATGTATTTTTTAACACTGAAAGTGAACTGAAAGAGACCCTCTATCTCTTAACTGCTTATAACCCGACTACAGCTCTACAGTAATATACTGTTTCTGGGTCTGCCCTCCTCTCATATCACAGGTACTTGTAAGCTCTCAGTTCAGAGCAGCATTCACCCTCGCTTAAAGGTACAGTACACACTTTCACCTTCATCCCATTATACTGATGGATTACTGGGCTAATGGTAGGCTACTTGGTAGTGTAGATGAGCAGAGGGATCTTGGTGTCCATGTACACAGATCTCTGAAAGTTGCCACCCAGTTAAATAGTGCTGTGAGGAAGGCATATGGTGTACTGGGCTTTATTGGTAGAGGAATTGAGTTCCGGAGTCCTGAGGTCATGTTGCAACTGTATAAGACTCTGGTGCGGCCTCATCTGGAGTATTGTGTGCAGTTTTGGTCGCCATACTATAGGAAGGATGTGGAGGCATTGGAACGAGTGCAGAGGAGGTTTACCAGGATGTTGCCTGGAATGGTAGGAAAATCTTATGAGGAAAGGCTGAGGCACTTGGGGCTGTTCTCATTGGAGAAGAGAAGGTTTAGGGGAGATTTGATAGAGGTGTATAAGATGATTAGGGGTTTAGATAGGGTCGACACTGAGAACCTTTTACCGCTAATGGAGTCAGGTGTTACTAGGGGACACAGCTTTAAATTAAGGGGTGGTAGGTATAGGACAGATGTTAGGGGTAGATTCTTTACACAGCGGGTTGTGAGTTCATGGAATGCCCTGCCAGTAGCAGTGGTGAACTCTCCTTCTTTATGGTCATTTAAGCGGGCATTGGATAGGCATTTGGAAGTTATTGGGCTAGTGTAGGTTAGGTAGGATTCGGTCGGCGCAACATCGAGGGCCGAAGGGCCTGTACTGCGCTGTATCTTTCTATGTTCTATGTTCTATACCCTGGTGAATATAGATAAGTGGAACTATCCAGATTTCTCTTGCTCTGTGGTTTGCCAATATTTCATCTACTCTGTCTCATATATGTCAGGATTTTTGATGCTCCATTGACAGTATGTCATTATTCGACTCTGTCTGTGGGAATATATCAGTATTTCACTTGCTCACACTCGTGTGTGTGGGGCAGGATTTCAGTTGTTTCATTGGGACTGTGACACTGTGACAATCTTAATGTTTGTAAATGGTACCAAACCTGCAAGAATTGTAAAGTCTATGGAGGACAGTGTGGAACTCTAACAGGACAGTGACACGCTGGTAGACGGGGATCAATGGAGAGCAGTGTGAGGTGATGTACTGTGGTATGAAAGATAAAGAAAGACAGTATAAAACAGGCTGTGCCGTTATAAAGGGGCTGCAGGAACAGAGTGAGCTGCGTGTATATAAGCACAGATTGTTGAAGATATCAGGACAAGTGGGAAGAGCAGTAACTATCACAGATTAGCTTCAGTATCTGAGCTGTTTACAGGGGGAGGTGTAGGAGGGAGCCTCCGTGCTCCCTTCCTGGGAGGTGGTGGTGACGATGTGTTGTGAGCCCACCCTCCTGCCCCCCGAGACCGTGGGGATTCCATTTGTACCAGCTCGACACAAAAGGGAGATGGTATCAGGGCCACAGCTTCTAAGTTGTGTAGGGGGGAAACGGAGCTGCCAGTGGGTTTAAAGTGAGAATTGCCCTTCACTGAACATTGCTCCTTACTCGGTCGGTGGGACGCGGATGTTTCAGAATCCCCACACGAGGCTTCCAGGGTCGTACCAGTGTCCTCCCCACATGGCGGGGGGAGAGGGGGCGAGGGAATGGATATCGGGCACTCCACCACAGGCTTGGCCCTTTCTGTCCTATTCCAGGCTGTATCTCCTGGAATGGGGGAAAGGGAGGGAGAGAGGGTGGGAGTGATTGGCCCTGCTGTTAGTGCCGTGGTAGGTGGGGGACATGAGGAGGTGTTCGGATGGAGTCAGTCCACAGGGTTGTATCCATGAAGTGTTATTATTAGTGTGAGGGGTAGAGTGGAAGGAGGGAGTGAGAGAGAGGGAGACAGAGGGAGTGCGGTGGAAGGGGTTGTGGGGAATGTGCTATAACAGATACACAGTGAGTGTGAAGGAGCAGAGAGAATACCGTGACCCTTATCCTGACAGAGCGGGGAAGGTTATTGATGCTTGTCCTATATTGCTGGACACTTCTTCAGACTGCAGATACTGCACTGAGCTGGGTGGTGAGCTCAGACCATGTTCAGTGGGTCTGGTGGTGAGGCCCCCTCTGGGACGTGAATGGCACCCCTCTGTACTAGCCCATCCACCAGGACCACCGTGCCCCTGTCGACAAATTGTGGTGTAATTGCCTCTTATCTGCCATGCTGAGGGTAAACTGTGCAGGGCAGCTCCGAACTGAGAAAGCTCAACCGTGGGCCCCTTCGCCTTTCAAAGATGGCATCAGTGCCAAGGATCACAGAATATCCAAGGGCACCCGGGCGATGGTGAGTACCTCCAGCCATGATGGGTGGGAGAATCAGGCTGGTATTGGATGAGAGGAACACCATGAGGTGGGGTGTGTAGATAATGAGGTGAGTTCAATACGATAGCACCAGAAAATTAACACAGCCTCGTGCGGATGATCCCTCTGTCACACTCAATGCACTGAGGGAAATTATTATCAGAATCTGCCCAATGAGTACTGGACTCTGTTGAAGACAGTCCCATTTGCAAAGCTATAGAACAAATACTCATCCAAAACTCTCCAACATCTGACCTCACACCAATCTCCCTTTTTCCCATGTTTCCTGGGAAGACTGGCTCATGTTAACGGATGCTTTCGAAGTGTCGACATTTCAGCATTCCGAAACCTGGGAACATATCCTTCCATGTCACTGTCTCTCAGTCTCCCCCTCTCTGTCTATACCCCAAACCCCCTCCCATGTGGTGATATTTAAACTGATTCCCCCGCCATCTCTCTCTGGCAGTGATGTTCACACCCACAGCACTCCCTTATCATGGCACAATGGAGATATGGAACTGCAAATGGATGGGAGTTGAACATCGTGTCATTTCCAGCATGGGCTGCAAGTTTCCCCACACTGGGCAGGGACTTAACACAGTGTTACTGAGCAATGCACTGGAGCAGTGTACAAAGCTCTACATGCTGAGAGGGTAACTGGTCCTGGATTACAGATCAATGAAGTGGGGTGGTGTACACAGCCCTACATGTTGGGAGGGTAACTGCTCCTGGGTTACAGATCAATGCACTGGGGTGGGGTACACAGCCCTACATGCTGGGAAGGTAACTGTTCCTGGTTTACAGATCAATGCACTGGAGTGGTATACACAGTCCTACATGCTCTGAGGGTAACTGCTCATGGGTTACAGATCAATGCACTGGGGTGGGGTACACAGCCCTACATGCTGGGAGGGTAACTGCTCCTGGGTTACAGATCAATGCACTGGGGTGGGGTACACAGTCCTACATGGTGGGAGGGTAACTGCTCCTGGGTTACAGATCAATGCACTAGGGTGGTGTACACAGTCCTACATGCTGGGAGGGTAACTGCTCCTGGTTTACAGATTAATTCACGGGTGATCACTGCACAGGTCTCTGTGCTGGTCAGACTGTACGGTTGAGATTTATAGATAATACAATGATGTGGTTAGTGCAGCTCCCCATGCTGGATGGATATGTAGCCTGTGCACAGTACATCATGTTGGTGGGGTGGATGGGGGAAAGGTGATGGACAGATCAAGGAGTTACCTGATATTCTATAACTGACATTCCCCGGAACGTTCTGTCCCTGACGTTGTTTGTTTTTGAACGGTCGGACGTCAGTGAATTGAACAAACGATAAGATCCCGAGGGAAGAGATCCCGTTCCAGGGAGAAGGAGACACTGTTCCGAAGGCCCCTCGGGCAGTTATAGAGATGAATACGTTTTCCCTGCGTTTACATTTCTTCACGACACAGGTACGACCACAATTTAGACCAAAATACAGGAATTCCCAAACGCCGTTTGTCTTCAGGAAACTGAGAGAGAATCCTTCAGGACAGCAACGTTTCCACCCTCCGTATTAGGAACTGGGAAAGAGTGACCTGTGTCTGCTCTCGAGTGATCGAGTGTGTGGGAATGTTCTAGAAACCATCTGTCCTTATGGGTGTGTCTCTGTGTGTTTGGGGAGGGAGGGTTTCTTGTGGTTCATGTCACAATTTTGTCAGTAATTCCGACCTTCCCATTTGTTATTCCAGCTCCAATTATTTTAATAAATCCCTGAATACTGGGACGCATTTGAAAATCTCACTGGGTCCCCGATCAAACGGGTCCCTTTGCCTCCAGGCTGATGGATAATGGGTTTGTTTTCCTTCCTCACAGTTAACGTAGTGACCATCTACGTCCTGCTTTATAAAGATTGTGGATTGTCTCCATGTGTCAGACGTTACCTGGGGGCTATGGCAGCGGCGGATCTCCTGGTCATTATCCTCGACCTGATCCTGAGACACATTCCCATTGTTTATCGGGAACAGTTTTATTTCCTGTACTCCGTCCCCGTGTGTAATATCCACGCCGCCCTGCTTTATGCAGCCACTGACTGCTCTGTCTGGTTCACCATCACTTTCACCTTTGATCGGTTTGTGGCCATTTGTTGCCAGAAGCTGAAAAGTAAATATTGCAGTCAGAAAACGGCGGCTGTGGTTCTGGGAGCAGTGACTGTGCTGAGCTGTTTAAAGAACATTTTCTGGTATTTTATGCTCACGGCTCGGTATCGGCTGTTGAACTACCCCTGGTTTTGTGAGGTAGCAGATGGTGTTTATTTCTCCAGTGTCTGGGTCACAGTCGAGTTCCTCCACCACATTCTAACCCCGTGTGTCCCATTTCTACTGATTCTGCTGCTCAATGTTCTCACCGTCAGACACATTTTAGTGACCAGCAGAGCCCGCAGGAGACTCCGCGCTCACACCAATGGGGACGCTCAGTCTGACACAGAAATGAGAAATCGAAAAAAATCCATCATTTTACTGTTTGTGATCTCTGCCAATTTCATCCTGTTATGGTCAACGTTCATGCTGTTTTCTATATGGAGACGGATGTGTGCCATTGTGTATACCCCTGTGTATCTCCATGACTTTGTGCGGGAATTAGGCTTCATCCTGCAGCTCCTCAGTTGCTGCACAAACACCGCGATTTATGCCGTGACCCAGACAAACTTCAGGCAGCAGCTGAAGAATGTGTTGAAATATCCCTTCACCCAAATCCATCCATCCATCAAATTCCCTCATTAATCACACCATCTGGGATTTTCTCATTTCAGTTCAGTGCTTCAGCGATGGAGCAGCCTGTCGCTATTGTAACAGTCTGAGAGTAGCGCTGGTTTGTCCAACCTTTTCCCACAGCGGGGTTACAGGGAAACATTTCAATGTTTCTCACAACTCAGGGGCCAGTGAGAAAAGGCACCCTCCCACTGACTGTATCCATCACTTCCATTTGTAACCAATAAAAATGTGGATTAAAGCGTGCCGAGCAGCAGAGTGACCGATGTTGTTGTGTGTCTTTGTGTTGGAGAAGCTGAGCTGGAGAGAGACAGACTCAGCCCAGAGTCCTGGTCCTCAGGGAAGGGGAGAGCACCGGGCCCTGAGCTCAGGAGCTGGGTTTAACTCCCACTATCCCCCCGACTCCAAACCTGGACTCCTCATTACCTCTCCCCTACTCTTCCACCTCAATTCTCTCTCGCTCTCTTTCAGCACACACTCTCTTTCTCAAACCTCACCTCATACCACTCTCTTTCTCTCTCTCTCTCACACACACACACACAGACACACACACACCCTCCAAAACCGGTTTCTCCACCTGCCTCCACTCTTCCCTCTCCCCCCTTTCTCTCTCATGCCGTCGCAGTCTCCCTCCCACAATTCCATCTCTACCACATCTCACCCACACCCCCACACGCAGCCTTACCCCCAAACACCCCCAGTCTCTGGGTCAGAGGGAGAGGGAAGGACCAGGGAGACAGGTTATGTCAGAGAGAGAGGGAGGGAGGGACAGGAGGGAGACAGATTCAGTCAGAGGGAAAGAGAGGGAGGTGGGAAGAGAGAGACACCGAGGTACGTGGAGAGCGAGAAAGGCGACAGACAGAGAGAGAGGCGAGAGAGAGGCGAGAGAGAAGCGAGGGAGAGGCGAGAGAGAGGGGCGAGAGAGAGTGGCGAGAGAGAGGGGCGAGAGAGGGAGAGAGAAATGGGAGGAGATAATGAGAGGGGGGCGAGAGAGAGAGTGCGAATGAGAGAGGGACGACGGGACAGAGAATGGGGGCAAGAGAGATAGGGGAGGCGAGAGAGAGAAAAAGACAGGGCAGAGAGAGAGAAGGGGGTTGGGAGATGGGGCAAGAGAAAGCGGGATGGCTAGAGAGAGATAGAGGAGGGAAGAGATAGAGATAGAGGTACGAAGAGAGAGGGTTGACAGAGGGAGGTGAGAGAGAGTGGGGAGAGAGAGAGAGAGACTGGATGATAGAGAGCAAGGTCGAGACAGAGAGATGCTGAGAGAGAAGAAGGGCAAAAAGGAGTGATGGGCGGGTGAGAGGGCGAGAGAGAGGGGAGGGGGGCGGGCGAGAGAGGGAGGGTGAGATAGAGAGAGAGGGAGGGGTTGATGGAGAGAGAGGGAGGGGGCGAGATAGAGAGGGAGGGTGTGAGAGAGAGAGGGAGGGGGTGAGAGAGAGAGACAGAGGTGAGCGAGAGACAGAGGGGGGAGAGAGAGATAGGGAGGGGGCGAGAGAGAGAGAGAGGGAGGGGGACGAGAGAGAGGGGGCGACAGAGTGAGAGGGGGAGGGGGCAAGAGAGAGAAGGAAGGGGGTGAGAGAGAGGGAGGGAGCGACAGAGAGGGAGAGGGGGACGAGAGAGAGAATGGGAGGGCGGGCGAGAGAGAGAGAGGGAGGGGGACGAGACAGAGAGAGGGGGTGAGTGAGGGGGAGGGTGGTGAGAGGGAGGGGGCGAAAGAGAGAGAGCGATAGGGTGAGAGAGAGAGGGAGGGGGTTGAGAGAGAGAGAGGGATTGGCTGATAGAGAGGGACGGGGAGGAGAGCGAGGGAGGGAGGGAGAGAGAGACAGAATGGGAGGGCGGGTGAGAGAGAAAGGGAGGGGTAACAAGAGTGCGAGAGGGCACGAGAGAGAGAGTGAGGGGGACGTGAGAGAGAGAGGGAGGGGGATGAGACAGAGAGGGAGGCGGCGAGAGAGGGAGAGGGGGACGAGAGAGGTGGAGGAAGGGGGTGAGAGAGAGAGAGTGAGGCGGAGAAAGAGAGAGGGGGAGAGAGAGAGAGAGGGATGGGGAGTGAGAGAGAGGGAGGGAGGGGTTGAGAGAGAGACGGGGCGAGAGAGGTGGGGGCGAGAGAGAGGGGGATGGGAGAGGGAGGTGGTGAGGAAAGGAGAGAGGGAAGGGCGAGAGAAATAGAGAGGGGGCGAGAGAGTGAGAGGTAGGGGGATAGAGCCAGAGAGGGTGGGGCCAAGAGAGAGAGGGTGGGGTGCGAAAGAGAGAGGGAGGGGGCGAGAGAAAGAGAGGGATGGAGGGGCGAGAGAGAGAGAGGTGGCGAGAGAGAGGGGCGAGAGAGAGAGGGGTGCGAGAGAAAGAGAGTGAGGGGGGGCAAGAGAAAGAGAGGAGGCAAGAGAGAGAGTGGGGGGAGAGAGAGAGGGAGGTGGCGAGAGAGAGACAGGGAGGGGTGAGAGAGAGAGGGGGCAAGAGAGAGAGAGTGAGGGGGCAAGAGAAAGAGAAAAGGCAAGAGAGAGAGGGGGGTGTGAGAGCGGGAGGGACACGAGAGAGCGAGGGAGTGGAACGTGAGAGAGGGGAGGTGGGTGAGTGAAAGAAAGGGAGGATTTCGAGAGAGACAGAAGGAGGGGGGGTGAGAGAGAGAGGTAGTGGGAGAGACAGAGAGGTGGGGTGAGAGAGGGGGTGCAAGATAGAGAGAGGGAGGGAGGGGTTGAGAGAGAGAGGGGGCGAGAGAGATACGGAGATGGCGACCGAGCGAGAGGGAGGGGGACAGAGAGAGAGTGGGAGGGGGCGAGAGAGAGAGTGAGGGGGGCGACAGAGAGAGGGAGGGCTGTGACAGAGAGGGAAGGGAGGAGAGAGAGAGGGAGGGGTGTGTGAGAGAGAGGGAGGGGTGAGAGAGAGGGAAAGGGTTTCGAGAGAGAGGGAGGGGTGTGTGAGAGCGAGGGAGGGGCGAGAGAGAGGGGCGGGGGGGTGATAGGGAGAGGGACGAGAGAAAAAGGATGTGAGAGAGGGTGAGGGAGGGGACCGATAGAGCAGGAGGGGTCGAGAGACAGAGGGAGGGCACGAGAGAGAGTGGAGGGGGGCGAGAGAGAGAGAGGGATGGGGACAGAGAGAGAGAGGGGGCGAGAGAGATACGGAGGTGGCGACAGAGCGAGAGAGAGTGGGAGGGGGGTGAGAGAGAGAGAGAGGGGCGCGAGAGAGAGAGAGGGAGGCCAGTGAGATAGAGGGAGGGATGAGAGAGAGGGGAGGGTTTCGAAGGAGATAGGGAGGGGTGTGTGAGAGAGAGGGAGGGGCGAGAGAGAGAGGGGCGGGGGTTGAGAGGCGGGGGGCGAGAGAGAGAGAGAAGGAGGGGACAAGAGAGAGAGAAGGTGGAGAGAGAGAGAGGGCGCGGGTTGAAAGAGAGAGTGAGGGAACGGGTGAGAGAGAGAGAGGGAGGGGGTGAGAGAGAGGGAGGGGAGAGAGGGAGGGAGGGGGTGAGAAAGAGGGAGGGAGGAGACGAGAGAGAGCGAGGGAGGGGGATGAGAGAGGGAAGGGGGTTGAGAGAGTGAGAGGGAGGGGACCGATAGAGCGGGAGGGGGCGAGAAAGAGAGGGAGGGGGCGAGAGAGAGTGGGAGGGGGGCGAGAGAGAGAGGATGGCGAGAGAGAGAGTGAAGGGGCAAGAGAAAGAGGGGAGGCGAGAGAGAGGGGGCGTGAGAGAGAGGGAAGGGGACGAGAGCGCGAGTGAGGGGATGAGAGAGAGAGGGAGGAGGGTGAGAGAGAGAGGGAGGGGGCGAGAGAGAGTGAGAAGGAGGAGGGGCGAGAGAGAGAGGTAGTGAGCGAGAGAGAGGAGGGGTGAGAGAGGGAGAGAGAGGGAGGCAAGAGAGAGAGAGAGGGAGCGGGTGAGAGAGAGAGGGAGGGAGCGAGAGAGAGAGAGGGAGGGAGCTAGAGAGAGAGAGGGAGGGGGCGAAATAGTGAGGTGGGGTGAGAGAGGGAGAGAGAGGGCAAAAGAGACAGAGAGGGAGGGGTGGTGGAGTGAAAGAGATACGGAGGGCGCGAGAGAGAGAGGGAGGGGGCGAGAGCGAGAGGGGGGGCGAGAGAGAGAGAGGTGGGCGAGAGAGAGAAGGGCGTGAGGGGGGGTGTGAGAGAGAGAGAAGGAGGGGGCGTGAAAGAAAGAGTGGGGGTCGAGAGAGAGAGGGATGGTGGTGAGAGAGAGGGAGGGGGACGAGAGAGAGAATGGGAGGGCAGGCGAGAGAGAGAGAGAGGTAGGGGGGACGAGAGAGAGGGAGAGAGAGGGAGCGGGATGGGGAGGAGAGAGAGTGGATGGGCGAGGGAGAGAGGGAGGGGGCGAGAGAGAGAGTGGGGTGAGAGAGAGGGAGGGGCGAGAGAGAGAGAGGGCGAGAGAGAGAGGGGGTGAGAAAGAGAGAAGGATGGGGGCGTGAGAGAAAGAGTGGGGGTCGTGAGAGAGAGGGAGGGGACGAGAGAGAGAATGGGAGGGCGGGCGAGAGAGAGAGGTAGGGTAACGAGAGAGAGGGAGGGAGGGGTCGAGAGAGAGAGACAGAGAGAGGGAGGTGGCGAGAGAGAGTGGATGGGGGCGAGGGAGAGAGGGAGGGGCGAGAGAGAGGGAGGTATGAGCGTGAGAGAGAGAAGGAGGGGGCTATAGGGAGAGTGAGAGGGAGGGGACGTGAGAGTGGAAGGGGCGAGAGAGAGGGAGGTGGCGTGAGAGAGAGGGAGGGGGCGAGAGAGAGAGGGAGGGTGTGTGAGAGAGAGGGGAGGGGGGTGAGAGACAGAGAGACAGAGGTGAGCGAGAGACAGAGGGTGTGAGAGAGAGTGGGGGGGTGAGAGAGAGAGAGACAGAGGTGAGCGAGAGACAGAGGGTGTGAGAGGGGGGGGTGAGAGAGAGAGAGAGACAGAGGTGAGCGAGAGACTGAGGGGTTGAGAGAGATAGGGAGGGGGGCGAAAGAGAGAGAGAGAGATGGGGGACGAGAGAGAGAGGGGGCGACAGAGAGAGAGGGGGAGGGGGCAAGACAGAGAAGGAAGTGGGTGAGAGGGAGGGAGGGAGCGACAGAGATGGGGAGGGGGACGAGAGAGAGAATGGGAGGGAGGGCGAGAGAGAGAGAGAGAGGGAGGGGGACGAGACAGAGAGAGGGGGTGAGTGAGGGGGAGGGTAGTGAGAGGGAGGGGGCGAGAGTGAGAGAGAGGGATACGGTGAGAGAGAGAGGGAGGGGTTGAGAGAGAGGGAGGGGTGGGGGAGAGAGAGAGAATGGGAGGGCGGGCGAGAGAGAGAAAGGGCGGGGGTAACACGAGTGCGAGAGGGCACAAGAGAGAGAGAGAGGTGGACGAGAGAGAGAGGGAGGGGGATGAGACAGAGAGGGAGGCGGCGAGAGAGAGCGAGGCATGGGCGAGATAGAGAGAGGGAGGGTAGAGAGAGAAAGGAGGCGTGAGAGAGAGGGAGGGGCGAGGGAAAGAGAGGGGGCGAGAGAGGGAGGGAGGTGGACGAGAGAGAGGGGGGCAAGAGAGCGAGAGAGGGAGGCAAGGGGGTGAGAGGGAGGGAGAGGGATGAGAGACAGAATGGGAGGACAGGCAAGATAGAGAAAGGGAGGGGGCCGAGAGAGAGGGGGTGAGAAAAGGAGAGGGGTGCGAGAGAGAGAGACAGAGGTGAGCAAAAGAGTGTGGGGACGAGAGATGAGGGAGGGGGTGACATAGATGGAGGGTGGCGAGAGAGAGGGGTGGGGACGAGAGAGAGGAGGGGGACGAGAGAGAGGGAGGAAGGGGTGAGAGAGAGAGAGAGTGAGGCGGAGAAAGAGAGAGGGGGGAGAGAGAGAGGGATGGGGAGTGAGAGTGAGAGAGGGAGGAGTGAGAGAGAATGAGGGGGTGAAGAGAGAGAGGGAGGGGCTAGTGAGAGAGGGGGGACGAGAGAGAGGGGGGGTGGTGAGAGAGAGAGGGAGTGGGGCGAGAGAGAGAGGTAGCGGGCGAGAGAGAGGGGGGCAAGAGAGGGAGGGAGGGGTCAATAGAGAGAGAGAAGGAGGGGCTGAGAGAGAGAGGGAGGGTTCAAGAGAAGAGGGTAGGGGGCGAGAGAGAGAGGGCGAAGGGGCGAGAGTCAGAGAGGGGAGGGCAAGAGAGAGGGTGGGTGTGAGAGAGGGAGGGGCGAAGAGAGAGAGAGGGGGGAGAGAGTGAGAGAGGGATGGGGAGTGAGAGAGAGAGGGAGGGGTTGAGAGAGAGACAGGGTGAGAGAGGGTGGGGGGCGAGAGAGAGAGGGGGGACGGGAGAGGGAGGGGGCGAGGAAAGGAGAGAGGGAGGGGGCGAGAGAAATAGAGAGGGGGGCGAGAGAGTGAGAGATAGGGGGCTAGAGCCAGAGATGGTGGGGCCAAGGGAGAGAGGGTGGGGTGCGAAAGAGAGAGGGAGGGGGCGAGAGAGAGAGGGGGCGAGAGAGAGAGGGAGAGGGCGAGAGAGAGAGCGAGGGGGACGAGA
>NW_026867944.1:0-87687 GCF_020745735.1 Hemiscyllium ocellatum
TTTCTTTAGATCTAGTTTTTTTAAAGTTTACCGTTTAGAGGGATGGCAGCGAAGGCAGTGCAATGTTCCTCTTGCAACATGTATGAGGTGAGGGAAGCCATTAGAGTCCCTGCTGATTACACTTGCAAGAAGTGCACCCATCTCCAGCTCCTCCAAGCCGTGTTAGGGAACTGGAGCTGCAGTTGGATGAACTGCGGATCATTCGTGAGGCAGAGGTGGTCATAGATCAGAGCTTTAGGTAAGTAGTTACTCCGAAAGTTATAGAGAGATGGGTGACAGTGAGGGGGAGTGGAGGAAGCAGCCAGTGCAGGGACACCCTGTGGTCATTCCCCTCAAGAACAAGTATACCGTTTTGGATACTTGTCGGGGGGATGACTTACCAGGGTTAAGCAACGAGGTTCAGGCCTCTGGCACGGAGCCTGTCCCGTTGCTCAGAAGGGAAGGGTGGAGAAAGGTAGAGCGATAGTTATTGGGGACTCAACAGTTAGGCAGTTTTGCAGGGGCGACAGAGACTCTCGATTGGTATGTTGCCTCCCAGGTGCAAGGGTACGTGATGTGTCTGATCGTGTTTTCCGGGTCCTTAAGGGGGAGTGGGAGAGGCCCAGATCGTGGTCCACGTTGGAACCAACGACATAGGTAGGAAGAGGGGTGAGGATGTCAGGCAGGCTTTCAGGGAGCTAGGTTGGAAGCTCAGAGCTAGAAGGAACAGAGTTGTTGTCTCTGTTTGTTACCCGTGCCACGTGATAGAGAGTCGAGGAATAGGGAGAGAGAACAGTTAAATGCGTGGCTACAGGGATGGTGCAGGAGGGAGGGATTCCGGTTTCTGGTCAACTGGGGTTCTTTCTGGGGAAGGTGGGACCTCTATAAACAGGATGGTCTACACCTGAACCTGAGGGGCACCAGTATCATTGGAGGGAGGTTTGCTAGTGCTCTTGGGTGGGTTTGAACTAACTCAGCAGGGGCAAGGGAACCTGGACTGGAGCTTTAGGGTACAGGATCTTGAGTATAGGGAGGTTAGGAACAAGGCATCGATCTCGAAGGAGGGTGCCTGTAAACAGGAAGGTGGCTTGAACTGTGTATACTTCAATGCCAGAAGTATAAGAAATAAGGTAGGTGAACTTGCAGCGTGGGTTGGTACCTGGGACTTCGATGTTGTGGCCATTACAGAGACGTGGGTAGAATAGGGACAGGAATGGCTATTGCAGGTTCCAGGGTTTAAATGTTTTAGCAGGGTCAGAGATGCGGGTAAAAGATGGGGAGGTGTGGCATTGCTTGTCAAGGATAGTATTACAGCAGTGGAAAGGACGATGGAGGAAGACTTGCCATCTGAGGTAGTTTGGGCTGCGGTTAGAAATAGGAAAGGTAAGGTCACCCTGTTAGGAGTTTTCTACAGGCCTCCCAATAGTCCGAGAGAAGTAGAGGAAAGTATTGCGAGGATGATTCAGGAGAAGAGTGAAACTAGCAGGGTGGTTGTTATGGGGGACTTTAACTTCCCAGATATTGACTGGGAACGCTATAGCTCGAGTTCATTAGATGGGTCGGTGTTTGTCCAATGTGTGCAGGAGGGTTTCCTGACACGATATTTAGATAGGCCAACAAGAGGTGAGGCTATACTGGATTTGGTTCTAGGTAATGAACCAGGCCAGGTGTTAGACTTGGAGGTAGGTGAGCACTTCGGGGACAGTGACTACAACTCGTTGACTTTTACTCTAGTGATGGAGAGGGATAAGTATGCACTGCAGGGCAAGAGTTATAGCTGGGGGCAGGGAAATTATGATGCGGTAATGCATGACTTAGGATGCGTGGATTGGAAAAATAGGCTTCAAGGGAAGAACACAAATGATATGTGGAGATTGTTCAAGGAACAGCTATTGGGTGTCCTTGATAAGTATGTACCAGTCAGGCAGGGAGGAAAGGGTCTTGTGAGGGAGCCGTGGTTTAATAAGGAATTGGAATCCCTTGTGAAAGGGAAGAGGGCGGACTATGTAAAGGTGAGGCGTGATGGTTCAGTTGGGGCGATTGAGAGTTATAAGGTAGCCAGGAAGGATCTAAAGAGAGAGCTAAGAGCAGCGAGAAGGGGACATGAAAAGTCCTTAGTTGGTAGGATTAGGGAAAACCCAAAGGTTGTCTATAGGTATGTCAGGAATAAAAGAATGACTAGGGTAGGTATCGGTCCAGTCAAGGATAGTAGTGGGAAGTTGTGCGTGAAGGCGGAGGAGATTGGGGAGACACTAAATCAATACTTTTCTTCAGTATTCGCTCAGGAACAGGACACTGTTGCTGATGTGAACATTCAGTCACGAGTGATTAGAATGGATGACATTGAGGTATGTAGGCAAGAGGTCTGGGGAATACTGGAAAGGATGAAAATAGATAAGTCCCCTGGGCCTGATAGCATTTATCCTAGGATCCTCTGGGAAGCTAGGGAAGAGATAGCGGAGCCATTGGCCTTGATTTTTATGTCGTCATTGTCTACGGGAATAGTGCCAGAAGACTGGAGGATAGCGAATGTGGTCCCCTTGTTCAAGAAGGGGAGTAGGGATAGCCCGAGTAACTATAGGCCTGTGAGTCTCACTTCTGTAGTGGGCAAAGTCTTAGAGAGAATTATAAGGGATAGGATTTATGAACATCTGGATAGGAATAATGTGATCAAGGATAGTCAGCATGGTTCTATGAAGGGCAGGTCGTGCCTCAGAAACCTTATTGAGTTCTTTGAGAATGTGACCAAGGAAGTGGACGAGGGTAAAGCAGTAGATGTGGTGTATATGGATTTTAGCAAGGCGTTCGATAAGGTACCCCATGGTAGGCTAATGCAAAAACTACGGAGGTATGGCATTGAGGGTGCATTAGAGGTTTGGATTAGGAATTTGCTGGCTGGAAGGAGACAGAGGGTAGTAGTTGATGGTATAGGCTCATCTTGGAGTGCAGTTACTAGCGGTTTTCCACAAGGATCTGTTTTGGGACCATTGCTGTTTGTCGTTTTTATAAATGACCTAGAGGAGGGGCTTGAAAGCTGGGTGAGCAAGTTTGCGGATGACACGAAAGTCGGTGGAGTTGTGGACAGCGAAGAAGGATGTGGCAGGTTACAGCGGGATAGAGATAAGTTGCAGAGCTGTGCAGAAAGGTGGCAAATGGAGTTCAATGTAGGTAAGTGTGAAGTCATTCACTTTGGTAGGAGTAACAAGAAGATGGATTACTGGGCTCATGTTAGGCTACTTGGTAGTGTGGATGAGCAGAGGGATCTTGGTGTCCATGTACACAGATCTCTGAAAGTTGCCACCCAGGTAAATAGTGCTGTGAAGAAGGCATATGGTGTACTGGGCTTTCTTGGTAGAGGAATTGAGTTCCGGAGTCCTGAGGTCATGTTGCAGTTGTATAAGACTCTGGTGCGGCCTCATCTGGAGTATTGCGTGCAGTTTTGGTCGCCATACTATAGGAAGGACGTGGAGGCATTGGAACGAGTGCAGAGGAGGTTTACCAGGATGTTGCCTGGCATGGTAGGAAGATCGTATGAGCAAAGGCTGAGGCACTTGGGGCTGTTCTCATTGGAGAAAAGAAGGTTTAGGGGAGATTTGATAGAGTTGTACAAGATGATTAGGTGTTTAGATAGGGTTGACAGTGAGAACCTTCCGATAATGGAGTCAGCTGTTACTAGGGGACACAGCTTTAAATTAAGGGGAGGTAGGTATAGGACAGATGTCAGGGGTACATTCTTTACTCAGCGGGTTGTGAGTGCCCTGCCAGTAGCAGTGGTGGACTCTCCCTCTTTATGGTCATTTAAGTAGGCATTGGATAAGCATATGGAGGTTATTGGGCTAGTTTAGGTTAGGTAGGCTTTGGTCGGCACAACATCGAGGGCCGAAGGGCCTGTACTGCGCTGTATTTTTCTATTTTCTATGTTCTATGTCTATGTTCCCGTATGCCACTACTTGTGTGCGGTTCTATCTCTGTATAAGTACCGTGAGTGTTAGTATATTAGTGTGTTTACATATGTCTCTGAATATTTTTGTGTCTGTATCTCATTGCAGAGAGATATTTGTTGTTTTGGGGAGGGAGAAAATTTGAGAACAGACGGAGTGGTTAAAATGCGAATTGCCCTTCACTGAACATTGTTTTTTACTCAGTTGGAGGGACATGGATGTCACGGAATCTCCATACGTCACTCCCGGTCCACTCTGGCTCGTACCAGGGTCCTCCCCACATGCCAGGGAGGGGGGAGGTGGGGTAGGCTGGAGGATGGGTCAGATATCGGGTGCTCCACCATCTGGCTTGGTCCTTTCTCTCCTATTACAGTCCATATCTCCTGGAATGGGAGAATGGCGGGGAGGAGTGATGGCGAGGGTGTGTGGCCCTGCTCTTAGAGCTGGTGTATGTGGAGGGGGAGGGGAAATGGTGAGGTGTCCGGCGGGAGTCAGTCCACAGTGTTATATCCATGCAGTGTTATTAGTGTTGGGAGTATAGTGGAGGGAGAGAGAGCGCGTGGGTTGGGGGTGGGGTGGGAAAGGTGCTGAATTCAATAGTGAGAGTGGTAGTGCGTGAGCCTGATTTGGAGATAGAATGTAAGCCTTGTAAGGGGGTAGGTGCTATAACAGGTAGTGAGTGTAAGGGAACAGAGAGAGTAGGCTAACAGTTAACCTGACAGAGTTGACAGGATATTGATACTTGTCCTGTGATATTGGTCATTTCTTCAGATCATGTCAGTGTCGAGGTGACCCTCACCGAATATCTTGTCCAAGTGTATCACTAATAACGCCACTGACCATATCCTTCAGATTACACAGAATCAAATAGGAAGGAGAAGCAAGCATTGTATCTAAACCAATACTCTCTTGTAAATTCTGTGCATTGTATACTCTGGAAATTAGAGATGCAAATACTGTGGGTGCTGCAGTATTATTGCATGATCTTAAATTGCATCTAAACTGCGTTAACTAAGCGACTGCTAATTTTGTGAAAAATAAATTCTATAAGCGTATAACAGGTTGGTTGAAGAGTATGTTATAACTCAAACAGGAGAGCAGTTTATTTCGGATTTAGTGTTGTGTGGTCAGAAGGACTCATTAGTAATCTTGCTCTGAGGAATAGAGACGTTAATATGTTATATTTTGTACAGCGCCTGCAATATTTAATGTTTGAGCATGAAGTGATGGACATGCAATGGTTGTTAGAGTCATAGAACCATGGAGCCCTGCTGCTTGGACACAGGCCCTTTGGACCAAAGTGGTCCGTGCCGACCAAAACGTCCATCCTGCTCATTCCATTTCCCTGTCCTTGCCCTTATTCTTCTAAATCTTTCCTATCCACATATTTGTCTAAAAGCCTTTTGAACGTTGTTAATGTGCTCGCCTCAACAAAACCGTTGTCTGCTAATTCCGTATGTGTACCAACCTCTGCCTAAAAAAAGTTGGCGCTCAGGATCCTTTTTATTCTTTCACCTCTAACCTGATGTCCTTTAGACCTCGATTCCCAAAACTGGCAAAAAGAATGAGTGCATTCACCTTATCCATGCATCCCATTATTTTATACTTTTCTATACGATTTCCCCTCAGTTTCTTATACTCAAAGGAAAATATTCTGGCCAGTCCAAACTCTCCCTACAACTCAGACCATCCAGTACTGGCAACATCCTTGTAAATTTCTTCAGTCCTCTTTCCAGTTTAATCGCATCCTTCCTACGGCAAAGTGAACAAAACCGAACACAATACTCCAAGTGCATGCCTCACCAGCGTCCTGTACAACTGCAATATAACTCGCCAACGTGTATACTCAATGCCCTGACTGATGAAGGCCAGTGTGCCAAAAGCCTTTTTCACTGCTGTATCTACGTGCAACTACTTTCAGAGAACCAAGGACCTGAGCTCCATTGTCCCTCTGTTCTTCTGTATTCCTTCAGAGTCTAACATTCACCACGAAGCGCCAACCTGGATTTGACTTTCCAAAATGCAACACCCCACATATATTAATCTCCATTTGCCATTTCTCGTCCCACTTCCCCAGCTGATCAATGTCCTGCTGCAATGTCTGATAACCTTTCTCACTGTTCACAGTATTGCCCATTTTATTGTCATCAGCCTAATTACGAATCATGCTTTGCATATTCTCATCCAAATCATTGATATGGATAACAAACAGTAATAGGTCTATCACCGACACCTGAGACACTCTACTAATCACAGGCCTCAAGTCCAACAAGCATCCTTCCAGTATTAGCCTCTGCTTTCTACCATCAAGCCCATTGAGTGTCCAATTTGCCAGATCCCCCTGGATTCCACGCCATCGAACCTTTCAGAGCAGCCTATCATGTTGAACCTTATCAAAAGCTTTCTGAAATCTAGATAGAATACGACTACCATCTACCCTCATCAACATTCCATGTCACTTCTTCAAAATAACGCTAAAGAATTGTGAGCCATGATATCCTATGCACAAAGCAGTGCTGACTGCTCCTTATGAAACCGTGTCTTTTCAAATGCATGCATATCTTATCTCTCAAAATCTTCTCAAGGAAATTACATGTCACAGTTATTAAGCTAACTGGTCTATAGTTTACAGGTTCTTCTTCGCAGCCCTCCTTGAACACGGTCAAAACGTTCACTACCCTTAAGTCTTCCGGGACCTCCCCCATGGGCAGCGATGATGCAAAAGGATCAGCCCGGGCCCCTGCAATATCTTCTCTCCCCTCTTGCTGTGTTCCTGGATACACGTGATCAGGACCGGGAGATCTACAGAAATCCTGCAATGTCTGAAAAATATGTCTACTTCTTTAAGGTAGAATCACCAAAGAAAGGGCAAGTGACTTAATGGAGGCTAACATAATAAATTAAAGATTATATTAATCATAGGAAGTGAGTTCAGAAGAATTTTAGACATTGTGGCAACCGGAGAATTCTCAGAAATTTGTTTGTGTGGAGTTTGTATATTCTCCCTGTGCCTGTGTGGGTTTCCTCCTGGTACTCTGTTTCCTCCCACAGTCCAAAGATTTACAGGTTAGGTGAATTGGCCATGCTTATTTGCCCAAAGTGTTCAGGAATGTGTAGATTAGGTGCATCAGTCGCAAAATGTAGAATTGGATGGAAATGAATCTGGGTGGTTACTCTTCGGAGGGGCAGGGTGGACCTGTTGGGCCCAAGGGCCTTTTCCACACTGTGGGTTTTTAATGATTCTGTGAAAGAAGAACACAAAGACAACATAAATCTACAATCTGTATTGCAAAGAAAACAAAATATAAGTATGGTCAAATGTGGAATTTTGTAATCGGGAGACGAGAGGTGATTGTGGAGAACAGGAAAATGACCAAGAAAGTAAGCAGTTACTTTGCATCTGTCATCACGGAAGAAGATCCAGAAAATCGCTGAGAAATAATAAGTGATCACATGGAATTTGTGGAACTAAAGACATAAAGTCAATTCATGTCAATAACAAGGTAGTAGTTGAAGGCTAGCATAGTAGTATTGTAGCTGGATTGAGCATTGCTAAGTCTGATGAGCCAGTTGTACTTCGTATCAAAATATTAGAAATAAATCAGCAGTAGACGCATTAATTGTGCTGTCGATCACTGTTTTTTCCTGTACATTCTGCAGAGGCTAGAAGTTAGTAAATGTGTTCCAAGCGTTGGAGATGAATGGAAGGGATTAAGCATCTGCAAAGGGAAGAAGAGATAGTGTGGAGAACTGCAGACCAATTAACTTGACATCTGTAATGAAACCGATGGAATCTATTATGTAGGATGTGATATTGGACATTTAGAAATTAACAGCAACATTGGAGAGAATCAATATGCTCTGACAGATTCTGACAGAGTCTTCATCCTTGACAAACTTCAGAATGATTTGAACTTGTTTATTGCAACATAGAAATGACATATTTCGATTTTCAGAAGGCTTTTTTTATAAGACCTCATGCAGTGAATCCATAAATAAAGTAATGTGAATGGTAATTGGAGGTATAAGTCGAAGTGGAAAGTTAAAGTAAGGTTCGCCTTCATTTAAGAGAATCATAACATAGTCTGAAGGTCATGTTGAAGCAGTATCACAGCTTGCTAATGAAACTGTACATTGACCTCACCAGTGCTGGTGACCCAATCTGAGAAAGGATACACTGACCACGGAGGGTGTGCAATGGACATTCTCCAGATTAGTCCCTCAGATGGTGAGATTGCCTGATGTGGAAACTCGGCCTGTGTTCTTTAGACTTTCAAAGAATGAGAGTGATCATAGTGAAATTTAGAAAACTCACTAAACTGAGCACATTATTTCTGTGCTGTATGACAGCTCTGTCAAAAATAACTCCCACCAATATGATAATCGCGACGGGACTGAAGGCATGGTAAATGGTCAGACTGTAATCATTCCCTTGTTATGGGACTGGATATAGTTGAGGAACTTCCCTCGTGGCCAGGCAGATTTCAGAGTTGGAGCTGGACTGAAACAGCTTCCTCAGGGACACGGCTTGTTGTGCAGCACAAGTCTTCAGTCCTATTGCAGGAATTGTGTCCGGGTCCATTGCCGTTATCATATTTACTGTGTTCAGCTTTTTCTTCATGTCACGTGCAGCGAATCGAATTTGTTGAAGCCTGGCATCTGTGATTCTGTGGGCATCATGAGGAGGGTGAGGTGGATTATCGACTCAACACTTCTGGCTGAGGATGGTGCAGATACTACATCCTTGTCTTTTACACCGATGTACGGGGCTGGGGATATTTGTGGAGTTATCTTCTCCTGTAAGTTGTTTATTAATCCATCAACAATGATGACTGGATGTGGCTTGACTGCACAGTTTAGATCTTATCTGTTTGTCTTGGGATCATTTCCCCTTCTCCACCAGATGGTAGTTCTGCTGTTTGGAATGTAACCAGTCAAGTGCGGTAGCTTTAATGGGTTGTCATCAGGTTTAGATACACATGGTTCTGACTCTGGTATGTTCACCCAAACTCGTCACTGAACCATCACTCGGCTTGATGATAATGGTACAGTGATGGATTATCCTGGAAGAAAAGTTATGGATTGTGATTGAACGCAATGCTGCTGCCGCTGCTGCTGTGATCTACAGCATCACATGATAACCCAGTGTGAGCTGCAATATCTGCAAATCAATTCGACAAACTTTCCCCCAGTTCACACCGAGACCCATTCACCCATCAGACCTGTACTCAGTGACGTAACCTGGTTTCTGACGTGCAAACTATTAATATGAATCATTTTCTTTCCCATCATCATATCTTCTGTGTTTGAAATGAATGCTTTTCGAGTGTTTTTCTCCCTGACCATGATTAAGACCTCTGTCGTGCCAGTGATGCCAGCCTTATGTCGTTTCAGAGCCACTGAAACTGTGCACTTTGTTTTAGTTCACTTCTCAATGTACAGCGCTCTGTGCTGGACAGGGCTTTTGAGCAGATTCGACATACGTCTTTGGAAAATGTTCAAAAGCAGAAATTGCTGAATACACTAAGCAGGTATCTCTGCATCTTGTGGAGTGAAAGCTGAGTTCATCTTTTGGGTCCAGTGACCCTTCGGTAAAGCTCCCAGTTTCTACAGCAATTTGTGAATTTTTATTTCAAGTATTCATAGTTATTTGTTTAATTGAAAATTTGTGCTGTGCCTATTCATTTCTGGAGAAACTCAGCAGGTCTGGTAGCATCTGCAGAGACAGAGAAACAGAGTTAGCGTTTCAAGTCCAGTGTGACACTTCTTCAGAACTGAAAAGGATTGGACACTGGGTATTTTAGTCCCTTGCCAGAGGTGAAGGGTAGGTGACAGGAAAAAGAGGGTGTGGCAAAAGGTAAACAGGCTGTTAGCAGTGGTGAATGAGAAGATGACATAAAATGAGTTTAAATTAAGATGTGACTGGGGGAAAGGGATTCTCTCTATTGAGTGCAACATAAAGAAGAAACAACCACATAAGGTCATAGGGAGGCCAGGAGGGAGAATGTTGAATAAGTGATATTATACCGATCTGGCCAGAGATACACTTTCACTGTAGAGATCACCGCCATCAGACAAAGACATTCAGGTGCTTGACGGCTTATTGGCAATAGTTAGATTTTCATGCTGGCTCGTTATTGTAACATAAAGAAGAAAACAAATAACAGTATGAAGCTTGGGCTGAGTGTTGTTTACCCGTCACTTTTAACATTGTTTCAAATTTGGGGGGCTGATCTTTAAGTGCTTGTTCTTGAAGTTAGTATCAGATGGAGTGTAGGAGGTTGAGGGGTGACATTATAGAAATTTGCAAAATCAGGGGCGGCTTGGGCAGGGTGAAAAGCCAAGGTCTTTTCCACAGGCTAGGAAAATTAAATCATAGAGCCACAGGTTTATGGTGGAAGAGGGAAGATTTAAAAGGGAGGAAGAGGAAACTTTCTTTTTACACAGAGAGTGACATGGTGATGGAATGAGCTGCCAGAGGAAGACTGGCAGCTCCAACATTTAAAAGACATTTGGACAAACACGTGAATGGGGACTGTTTAGAGGCAAATGGGCCAAATGCAAGCAGATGGACATAGTGTAATTTAGGAAAACCTGGCCGGCATGGACAAGTTGGATCAAAGAATGTGTTTGCATGCGATATGACTGTATGAATATAGAAAGCGAAGAAAAGGGAAGAAAAATGGATTTTCCCGCCATCTGTCTCTCGCAGGAATTTGGGAATACCGATTAGGCAATAAGTACTCTGTATCAGAGTGATCATGTAACTAGACGGGTAATTCAGAGGCAGGGGCTGTGACTCCAAGGCTGTATTTAAAATCCTACCACAGCCGATGACAGAGCTTAAATTCGAATGACAAAAATTGGAATGAAACCGAATTGCACTCATGGCAACCAGAAACCGTAAAGATTTATTTTTATTATTTCACTGATAGTTTTTGCTCAAAAAACTTAATATTATTACCCAGTCTGAGCTCAGTGTGACTTCAGACTCCCAACAAAATTGTTGGCTCCATTTTGTCTTGACAAATGGCCGCGTAGTCAAGGACAATACGTGATTGACAACAAATGCTGCCTTTGCCCGTGATGCTGGCATCCCGAGAAACAACAGCATTAAAGGTTAAATAAACTAAGGAACGCTGGGTGCTAGAGATCGAAAATAAAATTTTCCAGCGTCTGAAAGTGTTGGAGAATCTCGCAGGTATGGCAGCCTCTGTCAGGAAAAATGCGGGTAACAGTTTGAGTCCAGTGACACTGCTTCACAACAGAAAGCAAACTGGGAAATATTATTATTTATCCTGGTATCATGGAGGGTTGGGTTGGAGAGAGAGGTGGGGGACAGGTTTAAATTGAATAGATGGAGAAATGGCCAGAAAAAGAGAGGAAAGGAAATGACAAGTGAGCAAAGGGATTTCTGATGATGGACTGAAAGGAAAACAAAATGGAAAGTTATTCTCACATTTCCCCATTTTCCGATATTCCTGAATATCGCATCCATTTAGATTTGTCCCTGTTAAAAGTGAGTTAGGTTCCCTGTACCTCTCTTCTCTGAGTGTGATGATCAAATCCATTAGCCATACTGGTGCTGCCCTTATAGTTGCTGAGATATAGAGAAAGGTAATGTTACATTGTCAACTGCTTCTTTGTAGAGAGAAACTGTTAGTGTGGGAGTGTGAAGAGATGCAACGGCTTTCTCAGCCAGGAAGAGAAACTCAGGAGTGGAAATAGTTTTCAACACTGAGCGCGCGCACGTTCCGTGTGGGGAATTGACCCATTCCATTCATTGGAAAATCAGTGGAGTTTCTGTGGATGCTTATCTTGGGTTTGTATTGTCAGCTGCTGGGTCTGGTGACCCCACCTCTATACACTGCATTTACAAAGTGTCTGGGTCCATGTTAAACTAATGGAGATGGGGCTCCACAGAAGGGAATCTCTATCAATCGGGTGGTGCAGGACAGTGCAATATCTTTCCTGGGATTTCCCGGGACATTTGTCTAAGTTGGACCAGGAGTCAGGTATGAAACCAGTTTGTTTCAAAATTGAGATGGTCACTGAGCTGTGTCCCCTCCTTCAGTATACTGTGTAGCCTCACACCACTGACAGGACTGTGCAGATGCTCAACATGAATTCAACTGGATTAGCTCTGGAACTTTCCAGGCAGGCGTGATTAACATATCTATCATCACTGGATGCAGTCGTCCGATATATTCACTGGCTGACAGAACCCACCTCTCCACTGAAAACATTATATTGTGTCCATCTCGCTGAGGATGATACAGAAAGAAACTTCCAGAAATACAAGGGTACAGAGTGATTGGTGAAAATGAGGAACAGTAGGTAATTAGAATGAATAAAAGGTATGTCTTTCAAAATCTTATTGGATTTAAGGTTGGTATTATGCTGCATCTGATGAGCTACATATCTGACTATTGAGGAGGTGGCAGGAGAGCGAGTGAAAGAATTTACAGATTGTTCTTCAAAGCTGGTCAGATTCTGGAAAGGATCCTCCAGACTGGAAAGCAGCTATTATACACCGAGTTAAAAATCACACAACACCAAGTTATAGTCCACCAGGTTTAATTGGAAGCACGCTAGCTTTCGGAGGGACTCTCCTTCATCAGGTGATAGTGGAGGTCTCAATCATAACACAGAATTTATTGCAAAAATTTACAGTGTGATGTAACTGAAATTATACATTAAAAATTGATTATCTGTTTAGCCTTTCATCTGTCAGAATACACAGATAGTTTCACTTCGTTCATGTGTATATCACAATACTTTTTTTTAAGTTGTATACTTGGGTTAGCTGTTAACAATGGTGATAGCTAGACAATATGTTGAAGGTGTGAGCCTCCTGTGTTCTCTCTCTATGCCTTTTGATTCTCATGTAAAAAGTGAGATAACGGAGTTTTTCATAAAGTCGTGCAGTTTTTCAGCTCAGAGTTCTACATGAATGCATGCAGTTTTTGAACAATGTACAATGTAACCCTGTAACACCTTCAACATATTGTCTAGCTATCACCATTGTTAACAGCTAACCTGAGAAGGCAGCTTTAAAAAAAAAGTTTTGTGATTTACACATGAAAGAAGTGAAATTATCACTGTATTCTAACAGATGAACGGCTTAACAGAATATCAGTTTTTCAATGTATGATTTCAGTTACGTCACACTGTGAACATTTGCTATAAATTCTGTGTTTACGATCGAGTCCTCCACTATCACCTGATGAAGGAGCGTCGCTCCGAAAGCTGGTGTTCTTCCAATTAAACCTGTTGGACTATAAGCAGTGTAAGCTGTGAGAAAAACTTTGGAACCTTTTGTGAGGAATGTGACAACTAGACACTTGGAAAATAATGACATGATTCAGTAGAGTCAATCTAGAATCAGGAAGGGGAAATGATCTTGATTTTTGATAAACCTGCTGGATTTTGTGGAGGTTGTCCGTTGTGATATCGACAATTGAGAACCAGTGGGAATGAAGTATTTAAATTTTCAGCAGAGTTTGACATGTTTGAATGGGGTGAGTGGGGAATGTTAGAGTCCATGGATAAGTAGGGGTGGAATACACCGAATGTTGTAAAAGTTGGATAATCGAGAGAATGAAGAAAGTAGGATAATTATCTGGAGTGAAGGCTTTGGGGTATCAGAAGGATCAATGGTTGGGCAATAGCCCTTCACAAGATATAAAATATTTTAGATATGAACAACAAATATCATAATTCACATTTATGTTCATTAAATAGTGAGAGATTGGGAAATGCTGTTGTTGAAACAGACCTGGATATGTTTGGTCATATGTCACAAACAGATTTTTTATGTAGCAGGAAGTAAATGATATGTGGCTCTTCATGCCAAATGATTAAAGTATCAGAGTAAATGTATCTTTCCCAGTAATAGTGTTTTGTTGAGAGACTGTGAGGTGTATTGTGTATAGGCTGAATCAGCTTTATAAATAATGATCTTATCAAGGATTCAGTCCAACGGGGTTTCATCAGACTAAATCCTGGCATGATGCTACCATGAGGAGAAAGTGAAGAAACTTGTGCTTAATAAAGTGTGTTAAGGTGGTTGTGAGTTTATATTTTAAAAAATGCTAAAGCACATTGAGAGTTGAAGATACAAAATTGCCTTATTAGATCAATTAAAGGAATACCCAGGCAAATTCACATTTCCTATGTATTGGAGTGCAAATATATCCACTGTAAGTATATTGGCTGGTACCTGTTCCAGTCGAGGAGAGATCTGCACGGTAACAGCATGTAGATTGTGGTTTTTGAGGGTGGTGATGGTGGGAGGTTCAGCCAGTTACAGTATTGCAAACGGACAACGCATCAGAATCATCTAGCCTGCGATAAGAAAACATGCATCATTCTCCCTCACTACTAACTTCACGAGAGCAATGGGTGATGGGAAATGTGATCAATAGCCAAAGGTGCCAACATTCAATCCTGTCCAGTAGTTTTTGTGAACTGAAGGGACCATACTGAAAGGGGTTAAATGGAGCTGTTTGTTCAGTGACTGTGATTGATGCCAGTCTCCATGGATCAGAGTTGTGTCACTGGATGTTTCCGTCTCCTATTAGTAAGGGGCCTCTTGCAATGGTTTATGCCATTGTAGCAACAGATGCATCAACTCCAACGCTCAAAGGGATCAGCAGCTGCAGAGACAGAAAAAGGAGATTTAAACATCTGAGAATAGTTTGGAATGATCCATTAATGGATCAGAATCTGAGAACATTAGACTGGAATGCTGCAACAATGGACAGGGGTTTATCCTGGGGTCTTTACTATTTTTACCGGCCTTGGTCAACATTACCATATCGGATATGGGGTGCATTGATGATTATCCAAGCGGGTTACTACCCTATCCTCGCTATTGTTGGTGTTCCTGGTAAGTTTCTTCATCTCTATCCATTTATTAATCCCTTCAACCATGGCGAACTTCTTTGCTATTTCTGTTATCTATATTTGACAAAGACGGAAACTATTGTCTTTAGTTTCAAATGCAAATTCCATTGATTACCCACAAATGTCAGAACCGCCCACACCCAGCCCTAACAAACATCTGAGAACGAGACTGTTCACCATACCGAATTAAAATAAATAAAATTCATTTGTGTCTCGGTATTCTGTCCATCACAAAACCTATCCACTACCAGCTCGATTATATGCCCAGCCACGATCTTGGCTTCAATGCTGACGCTTAATAAACCATTATCTATGCTTTGGTAAAATTCAGACATTATGGTTACACCTTTCCTCTAAGCACTCTTTCAGTTGCAAATATTTTGATCGCAACTTTGTTCTTGTCTCTAAAATAACTTCATGACAGAAACACTCTCTCAGTGCAGTAATGTCGGAAGAAATGTAATTCAGATGCACAGACTATTACACAGAAAGATGATATCCCACATCCTACCACAGACGATGTCAGAAAGTAAATACAAAAGACAGGAATTGGAAATAACAACCATAACATTTCCAGCATTTTGTCCATACGTTTATCTATTTCACTGATGTCCTTTGATGAATAGATCTTGTGTTATTATCTGGTCTGGCTTAAGATTGATGTGAGACCCATAGAAATGTGCTTGGTTCTGTACTGCCTGAAAGAATGACCTCACAGTAAATGACATTTGGTTAGGTCAAAAAATGCTGCCCGTCAGTGATGCAGACATTCCAAGTAATAACAAAATTAAAGGTTAAATAACTCAAAGAGTGATGCAACAGATCAGAAACAATAAAGAACGAGAAAGTGCCAGACAAACTGAGCAGATTTGGCAGCCTCCTCGGGTCGAGAGAAAAATAGAATTGGCAATTCAATTCTAATGATCATACATCAGAACTGAACACAGTTGGGAAATAGCGTGATTGATGTTGGTGACACCGACATCTGTTATGAAAGGGAGAACGACTGAGTTGAATAGATAGAGAAAGAGAGATAGAGAGAAAAAGAAGCAAAGAGATTGTTGATGATCAGCTGGGATGGAAATAAAAAATGAAATTAAACCTTACTTATGTTTCTCCTGTTCCCATATTACTGATAATCATGACCATGTAAGGTATATGTCAAAGTTCCTGTTTAAAGATTTTATGTCTGTTTTTCTCTCTTCCCTGCGTGTGATCATCTTCCTTTATTCATTAATGGGATGCTGGCCCAGTATTTAATTCCCTTTCCCCATTGTCCTTGAGAAGGTGGTGGTGAGCTGCCTTCCTGACCCACTGCAGTCCGTGGGCTGTATGTAGTCAGTGCTGAGGTCCATGCGGTTTCATTTCTTTGAGGTTTTGAAGTGACTGATATAACTGAGTGACTGGTTTGGCCATTTCAAACAGCAACTGAGAGTTAACCACATTGCTGTGGGTCTGGAGTTACATGTAAGCCCGACCAGCTGAACATGGTAAATTTCCTTTCCTGAAGGGCATGAGGGTGCCAGCTAGGACAATCGACGATGGTTTCATTGTTTCATTTGATTCTTAATTGCTGATATTTTATTGAATTCAATTTCCAACATTTGCCGTTGTGGGATTCAGATCCGGTGTCTGGGTCATTACCTGATTCCCTGGATTCATACTCAGAGATAATACAGCTGGATCATCGCCTCCTCAGTATCTCCAATCAACTCCAATGGCAACAGTGATGTTGTTGTTGGTGTGACTTTGCTTCATAAGGCAAATAAATGATTGGCCAAAACTGCAATCCTTCTCATTTTGTACTTATGAGAAGGCGAGATGATGGGAAGTGCTCTTGGTGAAAAGGAGCTGGATGTCCTTGATCATGAGGCACTAACAGAATCCCTACAGAGCAGTGGGGTACTGGCAGGTGGGACAAGATTGGATTGGGATATCTGCTCGGCACGGACGGGTCGGTCCGAAGGATCTGTTTCCATGTTGTCCATCTCTATGACTCTATGACTCAGCAAGTAATCAGCACAATAATGAGTAGTATCGTTCATTACAAAATTATTGAAGTATAAGAGTGAAGACACCGTCCTGCAGTTGTGGAGTATACTTGAGACAGTATTTTCGTTCATTTATAATCAATGATCTCCTTGCTACAGAGAGACAGTGTAATGGCGTTTCACCAGACAATTCCCTGCAGTGATGGTACCATGAGGAGAGTGTGAAGGAAATAAGTGTTTAATCTGTAACGCTACAAAAAGAATAAAAACGTGATTGCATTAACACTGGAATGTTATCAATCAACACTCATTATTTCCAAAACAAAACACGGATAGCATTAGATATACCATGTTTTCCATGATATGAGTCTTCACATTTGGACAAATATATAGATAGAAAATGTTTAGAAGGATATGGACCAAGCGCAGGGAAATGGGGTTAGCATGGATGGACATTTTGATCAGCATAAACGAGTTTGTGCTAATGGCCTGTCTCCGTGCTATATGATTCTATGACTCTATGATAATTTGCAGAGCTCTATGGAGCCCCCATGTTGGTTGAGAGAGAAAGAGCTCCAAGTTCTAAATGAACTCTCACCGTCTGGATGTACAGTTGTTGTGTGACCCTGCATTGAACGTCATGTTGTTCACAAATCTGTCATCAGCCACACTCTGATAGTATTAGCCATTCCCACCAGCTTCTGACCTCCATACAGAACACTAGCCTGTCTTCTCTGTCACAAACCAATCCTTCTTTTTTGCTAAAAGCTTTTCATTAGCTCAAGTAGACTCTGTCCTTGATGATTTTCAGAGGGTCAATAAAACGGTGCCAGGATTAAGTCTAGGTGGATAAGTTGAATTCTGTAGGGGTTCTTTATTCTGTTCATTGTGTTTCATTGTATCATATTGTGAATAATGTTTTTCTCTGATTTAATATCTCGTAGTCACCCTAGCTAAATTACTCCGGGTAATTTTCATTGGGCAATTACCAAATCAAACTGCAAAGTTATGATCTGTGCTGCTTGCTTAAGAATGTTTTGAGTGGTCTAATCTCGTCCATAACAGACTGGGGGCTCATTGCTGGATTTTCAACAGCGAGTGGGAGGTGCTAATGTCTTTAGTTCGGGTATTCGTTTGACTGGGTTGACAAAACTTCGAATAGTAATGGCTATTTCAATCGCCAATCGTTTCCTCGGTGTGCATGCAGTGACTTTGGATATTTTACGAAAAGTGAATAAGACCAATTTGCAATTGGAACTGACTGCTTCTGTGAGGAAAGGAGAGGTAATTACAGCAGTAGCTCGTCAATTAAACTTGCTGGAGAAACCATCAGAATCTATAGAGATGGGAAGAATTCAGTTGCAAATGAAACATCTTGAGTTAGCGGCGAGACGTAAGGAAAGGGCAGCCAAAATGAAACATTTGACTTTCAATAAAATGCAGAAGAAGGGGGAAAAAAGAGAGCAGCAGAACAGAGAGTAAAAAGAAAGAATGGCAAAAGAGAAAGCAGCAGGGGAGAGAGAAAGAGGGAGCTTTTGAAAAGCAAAAACTGACACTTAAAAAGGGAAGTAAGTGTTAAGCACTGGAGATAACGACTGAGGGTGGGCTTAGTAAGGCAGAGAGTGCGGGTGAGCAACCCCATGTAGCCAAAAGCCTAGTGAGAATTTGTTTGAGTATGTTCAACCATTGCTTCAACTTGATGAGATGAATGTGATGACCATTTCGTCTCATTTGAAAAGTTGGCTCAAAAATGCAGTGACCAGAGGCAATGTGGGTTTTGTTGATCCAAACGAAACTTGTAGGTAGGACTGGTGAGGTATTCACATCCCTATCAGAGGAGGTATCTAGGGAGTCGGAAGAGATTAAAAAAAACATTAAGTCAACATAGGCGACCTTTCAGGAATCTATTGAGGATCCTGGTCAAACCTACACTGAGTGTCTCAGGATCAAACAGACTAATTTCGATTGTTGGATAAGAGCTTTAAAATTCAGGCAAAGCTTTAATGCCCTTAGAGAGTTAGTATTTGGAGGAATTCAAAAATTCACTTCCTGAAGTAGTGCAAACTCAGGTGGAAGAGCAGAGAGTGCAAACAACAAGGTTTGCTGCTGAAATGGCTGATGATTATGAACTGGTCCATAAACTTGATTTGCTTTCCAGAACCAGTTCTGGTCTCTGAGGGACAGAAATTGGAGCAAAGAGATATCCTCATGTGCAAAGGGAAATGTAGATCACAGTGTAGAATGTAAGGATAATTTACCACGGTAATAAAGAAAACCTTGAGGGGGACAAAGAAGTTTAAATGCTATGGTGTTTTCATTGTAATAAAGTGGGCCACACAAATTCACAGTGTTGGTGAGCTGGGAGAAATCCAGCTGTAGGATAACAAGACAAGCCTGGAAGTTTCGTTGAACTAGTAACAAAAAGCATAGGGGGAGTTAGGCAACTGCCTCAGAGTGTACAAGATGATCAGTGGACATGCTAAATCTGCGTTAAAAAAAATCTACATGGAAGGGTAATTGGTAAGGAGGTTCCAACATTAATTGACACAGAATATTTTCAGTCTGTAATGCTGAGGGGTGAGGCTTTATGAACTCTTGAGAGACTATTGCCAGAAAATGTGCTGGGAACAGGAATTCACAGTGAGGCAAAAAGTGCTCAGTTATGTAAAGTGAGGCGATGGAGTCCAGAGAAGAGCGGAGAATGTGTGGTAGGAGTACTGGACCCCTAACTCTCAGCTCCAGGAATAAAAATTGTCCTTGCAAATAATATAGCTGATTCACTGATAGGTGTGTTGCCTACTCTAGTTGAAAAGTCAGTGAAGATGCAGGCAACTGAAGACCTGGAGAATGTTTATCCAGGAATTTTACCTGATTACGTCATCAGCAGATCACAGATGCACTGGTTGAAGCAGGATAAAGGCAGAGATAAGGAAGCTCACACAGAGTTATCCGAAAGTTTCTTTTTGACCAGGTAAGTGGAACAGAAGGAGCAAGTATGAAAACATGAAAGTATTTTAGCTCTGCTAAGGTGATTGAATGGCAGCAAAAAGATGAGGAGTTACAAAAGTTATATCAAAAGACATTTAGCAAGAAAGAGAATGAATGCATTCCTGTGTGTTATAACTTAAATAATGTCTTAATGTGCACATGGAGATCAGCGCACATTGTGGCAGATCAGGCGTGGACAGAAATTCTTCAAATTGTTTTTCCTGTTGGGTATAGAAAGGAGGCGCTGCGAGTGGCACATGACCTACCACTTGGAGATCATTTCGGGTTTAGGACATTACAGGCTGGAATACAAAGATACTTTCACTGGCCTGGACTACACAAAGATGTAGTTGAATTTTGCCAGATGTCTCAAACATGTCACACAGACAGTAATAAACCTGCAACTTTAATACCTATTCCAACATTTGAGGAACCTTTCGCAAGAGTCTTGATAGACTGTGTAGGCCCCTACCTCAAACAAAAAGTGGAAATAAGTATTTATTAACAATAATGAATGTGTCGACTAGATTTCCAGGGACAGACCCATTATGCAGCATCACAGCTAAAAGAGTTGTAGAAAAATGCTTGTTTTTTTACTAGGTACGGACTACCAATAGAGATCCAGACAGATCAAACCTCACATTCGAACTATTCAAGGAGATGATGGATAACTTGGGAATAAAGCAATTCAAATTTACTGCGTACTATTTGGGATCACAGGGAGCATGAGAGAGATGGCATCAAACACTGACGACCATGTTGAGGTTTTATGGTCAGGATTATCCAGATGATTGTGATAAGGAAATTCCTTTTGAACTATTTGTGATCACAGATGCACAGGATGAATCGACCAAATTCAGTCTATTTAAATTTATTTGTGGGCATAAAGTAAAAGGACCATTAACATTGGTTAAGGAGGAATTAATAGGTCAGAATTAAAAGACCATCCATTTGGATGATGTGTCAAATTTTAGGGAACGATTAAATAGGGCTGGAGAGTTGGGTAGACAGCATTTAAAAGTATTGCAGCATACAATGAAAAAGGAAGTGGATCAGAAATCATAAATTGGCAATTTTGCAATTGGGAGTAAAGTATTGGTGTTACTTTCAGTAACAGTTGGACCTTGAAAAGCAAGTTTTGGCGTACCTTATCAAATTGGGAAGAAATTGAATGAGGTGAACTATTTGATACGGACTCCAGACAGAATGAGATCTCACGGAGTGTGTCATGTGAATACCCTCAAAAGGTATTTTGACAGGGAAGGAAAGCAAGAGGAGAAGGTGTTAATGATTACAGCACAGAAGGAAGAACCAAGTTCAGAGGATTCTGAATTGGACATTCCTCAAATCAAATTGGAGAATGAGAAAGTTGTCAAAAATTGGGATAAATTATTGAGTTACCTTACACAAGAAAAGAAAAGTGACCTGAAAGAGTTTTTATTATCTTGTGGAGAGATATGCTGCAATAAACTGGGAAGTACGAACATAATTGTGCATGATGTAGACACAGGAGATGCTGTTCTGATTAAGCAACATCCTTATGGGCATGACTCTCCAAAATTGGCACAGGTTCAGAAGGAGATAGAGCGCACACTCCAATATGTCATAATCGAAGTGAGTTACAGTGACTGGAGTTCACATATAGTCATGGTACCAAAGCCAGATGGCACCCAACGGTCATGTGTGGACTATCACAAAGTCAATGCCGTTACAAAGACTGATGCAGATCCAATTCCATGTTTGGAGAACGGTGTCGAAAAAGTGGGAGAAGCTACTTACATTTCTAAGTTGGATTTGCTCAGAGGCTACTGGTACGGACCTCTGTCAGAAAAAGCAAAGGCAATTTCGGCATTCATAACGCCAAATGGACAGTTGAAATTGTGGCATTTTGTATGAAAAACGATCCAGCCACATTTCAGAGACTGATAATAAGGTCATTGCCTGATTACCCAACTGTGTGGTCTACGCTGATGACCTGATGATTTTTAGTCACTCATGGAAGGAACATTTAGAGCATTTATCAGACTTGTGCGATCAACCTCAGAAGGCAGGCTTGGTGGTAAACTTAGATAAAAGTGAATTTGAGAAAGCCCAAGTCACGTCCCTGGGTCACGTTATTGGACATGGACAAATGGCCCCATGAGATACGAAAATGAAAGTAGTTGGGGAATGTTTCACACCGTCGACAAAAATAAATATGCAGTACTACGGTTCATGGGATTGACTGGATTTTACCGAAAGTTTGTGCCAAACTTTAAGCAGTGCGGCGTCTCCACACACCAAATTGTCAAGGGCAAGAACTCTCAGTGGTACAGTGTGGAAGCTCAGCCACGCTACCTGGCTTCTTGTGAACGCCTGTCCAAGAACAGAGAACCACCACTTGATTAACACATTTCAACAGCACTGTTTTTATTCAAGACTGTCAGTATACGAATATACAAACAATCCTGGGAGAAAAGCCACTTTAGACCACGGCGGGTACTAAAGAGTGGATTCTCTCACCGGTGATAGGGAAAGTTGTTACATTTATACATAACTTCTGACGCAATACAGAGTCCCGTGTCATTAAGCTATCGCAAAGTATATTAATCAAAGTATACTTAATTGTAAGCTTACACATCAAAAAAATGCTCTAAATCTAACACACAGACACCAGCAGCCATCTGGTTAAGATATTAACACTATCTTTAAAGTCAGACATTAGCCCCCATCATTCTTCTCTTGCTCTTCAAGTTAACAGTCAAATCTCAGAGATGCTCTTAAATGTAAACATTCAAACCTCATTACTGTGTTACAGATAGACCGTGAGGCACCAGTACTCCTCTGATGGCTGCCCTTTGACCTATTGCTATGTACTACATCATTCTCAAATCTGTGGGATTGGACATGTTTACCCAGCTTGTGCAGGGATTCTTACAAGTTGCTGTGTTAGCAATTTGTTTCGCTCAGCATGCCGGGCAATACAGCCAATGTGCTTCAGCCATTTTAGTTAACATTCTAAGCTCCATTTTCTATATGGTCACTATATCTATTTCCAACTTATCAACAGGACTGTCAAAAGGCATTTTACAACCTAAAGACTGTGTTAACACTGCCCGCAGTATGAGCTACATTAGATTACACGAAGCCTATCAAGGTGGCTATCGTTGCCAGTGATGTGGGTATTGGTCCGGTGTTCCTGCAGGAGGATGATGGGGGAATAGAAAGACCCATCGGATATTATTCTGGGAAGTCGAACGTTCATCAACAGAAATGTTCAATGGTGGAGAAAAAGACTTTAAAGTTAGTGTTGGCATTACACCATAACTGTGTTTATATTACCAGCAATGCATCTGAGACAATCGTATACACTGATCATAATACATTTGTGGGAAAAACTAAGGACAAAAATGCCAGATTGTTTAGATGGAGCTTGTTGTTGCGGTCATTCAATCTGACAATTGTGCATGTGGAAGGTCGCGAAAGCGTGAAAGCTGATGAGTTATTGAGACGCGAATGAAATACGGAGGTGTTTGGTGGTGGGTATACCACGGCCTGAATTTGAAAGGGTTTGTGCATGTTTGAATGTTTACAGTTAGCATAGTGTATATGTCTGTTTTGAGACTACTAACTCGGTTTGAAGGGTTAAAAATACAGCTATCTTTTAGCATTGATGGTTCTTTTTTTTTAGTGGGGGGGAGACATGTCACAAAGCAAGTCCCTTATTTGTCAAAAAGCTGTTCCTTGGCTCAAGGAGACTCTATCCTTGGTTTTTTTGCGCAGGGACAATAAAACGGGGCCAAGCCCCTCTCAGTCTGGTTTGGTACAGAGATGAAAAGGACTTTTAGAGGCCTTTTGTTTATATGGAAACAGATGAGACTTCAGGCCAAAGTGGTCATGCTTTATAAGTGACCAGTATAATGAACGGAGAGTGGTGAGCTATTTTAGCTGAACTTGTTGAGCTGAATTGAGCTGAGCAGTTTTCAGTCGAGTTTTGAACTAGGAAGTTCATCTGGGAGCTGTGTGGAAACTCTCTCTCGTTTCTGACCTTCATTTTCAACCTGGAAGTATTTGTTGCATTTGTACTGGTTTTTATTGGGAGTTTGATTATTGGGACAGTTGTGTATGCTCGGAACAGCATAATTAAGTCTAGTTGAATTAGGTTGAATTCTGTCGTGATTCTTTATTCTGTGTTTCATTTTGCAATTTTATGAATAAAGTTTTTGTTTTTTCTTTAAAATGTAGTAGTCATCCTAGCTAAATTGCTCCTATTTCAATTCTCTTTCCCAGTCCCTTTCCAATATGGCCATCCTTGGCGTCCTCCATTGCCACAATGAACCAAACCATGATTTGGAAGAACAAGATCTCATCTGTCTCCTGTGTAGCCTACACCCCGGGGACTCAACACTGAATTCTCCAATTGCAAATAACCTCCCTTCCAATTCCCCGACTCCCTTCCCATACACTCCCCTCCATTCCATTCCTCTAAGCAAGCTTTTGTCCAGCTACCTACCAACTGGACTCGGCCATCCCATCACCAACCCGCTGATACCCTTGATCTGTGTTCACTTATCCCCCACCTCGTCACTCTGCCTCTTCCTCCCTCACCCGCCACTTTATCTATAAACTCCCTTACTCCCATCCACAGTCCTGATGAATGGTTATATCCAAGGCGTTCACTTCTCAAGTCTTGATGCTGCCTTACTTATTTTGTTCTTCCAGCTTCCTGCGTGTGTATTTTGTATTCCAACATCTACTGTCTTTTTTTAAATTGTCTTCTTGTGTAACAGGCAGGAGTGAGTGACCGCATTGCGCCTCTTGTTATCCAACAGATCAGATGGGTGGAATGGCTTTCTAATATTACTGTGAAACCAGCTACAGTTGCTGAAGGAGTTCCTCTTTCTTTTAACCATGGAAATATTTAGTGCCCAGCAGTGTTTTTGATCAATGTTACCTTTACATTAGCAGCACAAGCTTGAATGTTGTCCAGATTTGATACCTGAGTGCGTTAGGAGGTGACTCATTGTTCTAAATACTGTATAATCTTCACAGAACATCCCCACCTCTGATCGTATGACAGAGGGGAAGACATTGATGACGCAGCTGAAGATGTTTATGCCGAAGAAGCTACCCTGAGGATTGCCCACAGGGATATCCAGGGACTGGGAGGATTGATGTCCACCAGCCCCATTGTGTTCTGAATGATTCAACCAGTGGGGAGATTACAACTAATTCCCATTAAGTTCAATTTTGTTCAGTCTCCTTGACATCTCGCTCAATCAAATACTGCCATGATATCAGGGCCAGTCACTTTACGCTTTGTTCATATCTTCTATCCATTTCAATAGGCCAAGGTATATGTGTGGGGAGTGTTTCCTTCTCTCAGAGGGTAGTGACGGTTGGGACCAGACAGTTGGGGAGGCCAAAGCACTGAAATGTTTGGGGGGTGCGAGTGGGTGTCAGTGGATTTTGACCCGTCAGAGAGTCGAGGGCTACAAAGAATTGGGCATAAAAGAGTAATTGCAGCCGAGTACAAATCAGCCCTGACTTACTGAATGGAAGTGCAGGTCTGATGGGCTATGTAGCCTGGTTTTATTCCAGTAAACCCCATAGTCCAGTCACTTTGCGGCCTCTTCCATTTCCTGTGTTACTGACTTCAAGTAACTGAATAGACTGATCCTGTTGCTGTGTAACAGGATACTGGTGCTGCATGATCTGGTTACAGTTTTATAGGCCCGGGGGGTTTATTGGCCTCCTCCTGTAATTGTATATCAGGCTCCAGGGGCTGAAAGGCCTCATTCTGTTCTGGTGTAATTGAAATCCATATTGACTTAATCTACCGCCATTGGAGAAAGTGAGCACGGCAGTTGCTGGAGATCAGTGTCAAAAAGTGTGCTACTGGAAAAACACGGTGTGTCAGGCAGCATCACAGGAACAGGAGAATCGATGTATTGGACGTTCCTGATGAAGGGCCTATGTCCGAAAGAGACATCTCTTGCCCCTCAAATGCTGCATGACCTGCTGTGCTTTTACAACATCACGTGTTTCGACGTCTACTGCCCCACCCAAGTCAATCTTCCTGGTCACTTCATCCAATTTCATTAAGAAAATTGTCAAGCAAAAACTTTCTCGCACAAAGCCACACTTACTATTCCTAATCAAAGCCTGTCTTTCTACATGCATGTACATCTTATCCCTCAGAACCTTCTCAAGTAACTTACCTACCACGGATGTTAAACCTACTGATCTGTAGTTCCAAGGCTTTTTTTGTGCAGTTCTCCTTGAATAAGGGCATGGCATTTGCTACCCTCCAGTCTTCCAGGACGTCCACTGTGGTCAGTGATGATCAACATTATAGTCCAGGGTCGCCGAAAATTCTTCTGGAGCCACTTGAGGTGTTCTTGGATATATTGAGTAAGGACCATGAGATTTATCCACTTTCAAACATTCTAGTACGTCCAAATCTCCTCTACTATGACATGTATTGTCCCTAAGATATCACGACTAACTTCCTCAAGTTCTCAAGTCATCATGTCTTTCTCCACGGTAAACATAGAGTAGAAATATTCGTCGAGGATTTCACCCATCTCTTATAGTTCCACACATACTTGTCCACATTGGTCTTTGATGGGTCCTATTTTCTCTCCAGTTATTGCTTTTTCTTTTAATATATTTAAGTACCTTTTTGGATTCATCCTAATCTTCTCAGCCAAGGCTTTTTCTTGCCCCCTTTTCACCCGACTGATGTCCTTCTTCAGTAAAATCCTGGATCTCTTTTATGCATCCATGGATTCCCTTGATCCCAGCGGCCTAGAACTGAGCCAAGCCCGAAGTTCGAACATGAACCTGTTGACCAGTTTTGTCCCTCTCCATAACTATATGAAAACTAAAAGAACTATGGTTACTGGTCCCAAAGTGCTCCTCCACTATTAATTCAGTCACCTGTCCAGCCCTATTTCCTAAGAAAAGTTCGAGTTTTGCCCCTTCCCGAGTAGGACACTCTATATACTGCTTGAGGAAACGTTCCTGATGCATTTAACTAATTCTATGTCATCAAATCCCTTAATGCTCTGGCCGTTCCAATCTGTATTAGAAAAATTAAAATCCCCTAGTATGATAACCCTATTGCTCCTGCAGGTCTCCCCTCTCTCCCTGCATATTTGTTACTCTGATTCCTGTTGACTCTTTGGGGGCCTATATTACAACCCCAACACCTCACCATTACATTCCTATTTCTTAACTCCACCCACAAATCCTCATTGGGTGATTCATCAGTTATTTTATCTCTGATTACTGCTGTGGTACTCCCCTTCATCAGAAATGCAACTCCCCGTCCCCTCCTTCCACCATCTCTGTCTCACCAAAAGCACCTGTTCCCTAGCACATTAAGCTGTCAGTCCTTTCAATCACTTAGCCATATTTCTGTAATGGCTATAATTTCCCAGTCCCACCTACATATCCACACCCTGGGTTCATCGGCCTTACCTGTCAGCCCTCGTGTATTGAAACAGATGCAATTTAATCCAAAAGGCACGACTTACTCTCTGTCGTTTTCCAGCCTAACCTTACTATTTCTGATTATTGTATCTCCTTCCACTTGCCTCCCTGCCCTTGAGGATATGACCACTTGCCAATCTAGTTTAAACCCTCCCTTGTAACTCGAGCAAAACTGGCCGCCAAGATATTGGAATCCCGTCCAGTGCAATTCTCTGACGTTAATCTCCCTCTCAGGAGATTATCACTGTCAAGGTATTTTTAAAGAATGATTCTCAAAGCTCTCTGTAGTTATGCTGCAGGACCTCATCCCTATTTCTACGGATATCATTTGTGCCAACGTGCATCATGTTTTCTTCTGCTCACCCTCCCCCTTGAGAATGTTCTGCAGCCAATTGGAGACATCCTGGACCCTAGCACCTGGGAGGTAACGCACCATCCTGGATTCCCGTTTGCGACCACAGAATCTCTGATCTGTCCCATTAACAATCGATCCTCTTAACTTTAACGCCTGTTCACCTTTACCCTTTCCTGCTGTGCCCAAGAGCCAGTGGTCGTACTACCAACCTGGCAACTGTTGCTTTCCCCTGAACGGACATTGCGCCCAACAATCCAAAATGGTCTACTTGTTTTCGAGGGTAATAGCCACAGGGGATTCCTGCAATCCCTGCCTACTTCCTTTGTCATTCCTGGTGGTCCTCCATCTACCCTCTGCCTGGAACATGACAGGAAGCAAGGAACGCCTGTTGGATTAAGTTGTGTTCATTTAAATACAACAGGACTGACAGGTAAGGCTAATGAACTCAGGACGATGAATGATGGACTGAAATATTACAGTCATTAAAGAAACATAACTAGGGGCGTGTCTATGAATTTGTCAGTATCTCGGATGATCCTCAGTGCATCCTAGATCAGATTACCTACAGTGTGTAAACAGGCCCTTCGGTCCAACAAGTTCACACCGACCCACCGAAGAGCAGTCCACCCTGACCCACTCCCCTACACGCAACACTACGGGTAATTAAGCATGATCAATTCACCTAACCTGCACATCTTTGGACTGTGGGAGGAAACCGCAGCACCCAGAGGAAACCAATGCAGACAAGGGGAGAATGTGCAAACTCCACACAGACAGTTGCCCGAGGCGGGATTTGAACCCTGGTCACTGGTGCTCTGAGGTAGCTGTGCTAACCCATGATCCACCTTGCCGCCCAGCGTCGCTCCCTAACACGGTCTCCCAGGAGCTGAAGCTGGGTGCAGTGCCCACACGTGTAGCCATCAGGGATGGTTGAATTCTCACTGAGCTACCACATCTCACAAGATGGAGAGTGCAACTGCCCTAAATGCCATCTCGACTGCTGTAACAATAAAGTTAAAAGACTTTATTTAAATTTACCTGTACATGTCGCTGAGCTGAGCTATCCGAAGCCTCTCATGTCAAAGCTTTCCTGCTTACTCTACTACCAACGGCATGTCCCTCTACTCCTCCAAATTTAATTTTGGTCAGGGAAGGAAGGAGACACCACAGTGATGTAGTGTTTAGGTCTTCAGCACTCCTTGACACCTGGCCCCAGACTACCTGCTCCCCAGTGCAGGTCTGTTCTTGGCCTTGGAGGGTGTCTTGCTGACGTCTTTCTTCTGGTAGTGGTGATTGTGTCGATGCAAATCCTCACCCTAACAGGCAATCCGTGTTGTTACAGTCCTCTCGTACTTTCTGTCTATTTGTATTGCGTTTATGAATTCCTTGAATCCCTTAATTGCATTCCAAACTGTGTCTCATTCCATAGTTAGAGAGGTTGATGTTCTTGTGAACACAAGGTTATTGGAAAAGAACACCATTAGACGTAGGGACAACAATATGTCTATCCGCTCACTGAGTCTGCTTTTCCTTCGATTAGGTTATATTATTTTGTTAATCCTCCATTCCACTTTCCTGTCATTTCCCCGTAACGCTTGTATAAAAATCTGTCTGTCTCAGCCTTGAAGATATTTAATGATGCAGCCTCAACAGTCCTCCGAATTTTCTACAATTGTTTCCCTCTCACTGATGTGAGACTTCGTGGTCTTTAATCTGGTGATTTACCCAGTCCATCTTGCATAAAATTCCAATTCTTCCTCAGCTCCTGTGTCAATTTGCTCAAGGGTCGAACGGTCACTCTCCCTGAATCCAGGAACTGCTTCTCCAAACTGAAGACCGATTCGAAGGGTGTGTTTAACATATTCTCTGGCACTGTGAACAGGCTGTCCCCTTAGTCTCTAAAACTCCCATTCTTTCCCGCGTTATCCTCTTCCCCTTAATAAACCAAAAAAAATGACTGTGGATTCTTGCTAATCTTACCCGTTAATGTTTTATCAACCCTCCTTCGGCTCTTCCACTGATAGTTTAAGTTTAGCCCTCCACTTGCTATATTATTTTAGGACCTTCATTGACCTGCTCACTTGGTACCAGATTTAAACTTCTCTTTCCTTTATCATCCTGTTCGGAATTTGTGTCGACATCTGATATTCTCTGGATTTGTTTTCCTAAGTTTTATCTTCGGTGTAACATGCTGGACCGACACTGTCATCAATTCCATTTTAGTCAAATGATCTCCCCACCCACGCTCCACCTTGTTCTGCTACAGTTTCACACAGAAACAATTGCACTTGGGCCAGATCCTGTCATTTGTTCCCATAAAATCTGTCTCCTCAATGCAAAAAGCTCTTATTTTTCTAACATTTTTGGGGTCTTTTCATTCGCAAAGTCAAAATGTGTGATATCGCATTCACTGGTCCTGTAATGTTCTCCCACTTCCGCCTGGAACAGCTGACTGGCTTTATTCCCCACAGTGAGGCCCAGCACTGCACGGCCCATTGTTTAAGTTGCTCTATGTTGATACAAGAAACTGTCTGGAATAAATTTAAAAACACCTGCCCCTCTTAAAAATTTATCACTGATCGAATGAATGTTTGGAATTGAAATGCCTGAATATAACTATCCGATTATTGTTTTACACACCTCAATAACTTGGTTTTATACCTGCTCCGGTACTGTCCTTTATCTGGGGGTTTATAATATATCCCTAGCAGTTTTTCTGTCATGGTTTTGATCCTGAGCTCGAACCACCAAGTCTCTTTAGAAGATCCTTTCAAGATATCGTCCCTTCTTACGCCAGTAACTAACTCCATAATTAATAAGCCACCACCTCCTCTTTTACCCTCTCTTCAGTCCTGACTCTTGTGCTGGTACCACAGAATATTGAGTTGTTAGCTCCGACCTCCCTCAAACACATCTCTGTAATGGCAAAAATGTCACACTTCCACATGTCACCTCGTTTCCTTATCATATCTGTCTGTCTGATAATTTTACCAGCATCAAGGTAAAGCACATCCAAGCTGGAATATATCACCTTGAATACTCTGTACTTCGGGGTTCTTCAGTCATTCACTGTTCGTTATCAACCTGTCCAATTCATGAACCAAAACTGTAACTCTTGGACTGAATGAATATTTGTTGAATGTGAAATTCCTTTTTAGTAAATGTGTTCATCAAATGCAACTTTCCAGAACTGAATAGTCAGCTCCAGATACAACGAGTTTCTGCTGATTAGTTCCCTGCTCAGTGTGCAGAGGGGACAGCCCTCAGTGATGGAGAAAGTGAGGACTGGTGATCAGAGTCGAAAATTGTGGCGCTGGAAAAGCACAGGCAGTCAGGCTGCATCTGAGGAGCAGCAGAGTCAAAGCTTCCCATGTTTTCCATTCCATAATACACATGATATAGAGAACCATACTTGCTCAGGAAGGCAGCACTATACAGAGTCCTGAAATGGAAAGCCGTCAATCATTTGGTTGGACAGGGAGTAAAAAGTTGAGGTGAAATACAGACTGTTTGAAGTACAAACATAAGGATAGATAAATCCCTCGGCCAGACGGGAAACACTCTAGGTTACTACAGGAAGAGAGTGAAGAGATTTCTGTGCCTTTGTCGATGGTCTTTGCACCTTCACTCTCCACTGGAGTAGCGTCGGTTGATTGGAGGGTGGCAAATGTAATCCCTTGTTCAGGCAAAGAAACAGGGATTTTCCTGAGAATGACAGACCAGTCAGTCTTACATCAGTATTGGGCAAACTATTGGAGAGGATTCTGGAAAAACAAGGTTTGATTAGAAATAGTCAGCATGGATTTATGAGGGGCAGGTCATACCTCACAACTCTTATTTGATTATTTGAGGATGGGATGAAGCACACTGAAGAAGGTAGAGCAGTGAATGCGGAGTGCATGGATTTTAACAAGGTGGTAGTTTCATTCAGAATGTAAGGAGGCATGGTATACAGGGAGACCTATCTGCCTGGATATAGAATTGGCTAACCCATAGAATACAGAGGGCGGTGGTAAATGGGAAGTATTCAGTGTGGAACTAGGTGAGCAGTGGTGTTCCATAAGGATCGGTTCTGGCACCTCTGCTGTTTGTGATTTTCATAAATGACGAGGATGACGAAGTAGAAGGGTAGGTTAGTAAGTTTGATGATGTAACACAGGTTGGTGGAACTGTAGATAGAGTGGAGGGCTGTTGTAGTTTGCAACAGAAACATTGACAGGATGCAATAAAAAGCTGCGAAGTGGCAGATGGTGTTCGATATGGAAAATGGGATACGATTCATTATGGAAAATCGAATTTGAATGCAGAATACAGGGTTAAAGGCAGGATTCTTCCATTGTGGAGGAACAGGGGAATCATATGGTTCATGACATAGCTCCCACAAAGTTGCTACCCAGGTTAATAAGGTTGTTAAGGATCTGTTTGATGTGTTCATTAGCCGAGGGATTGAGTTTAACAGCTGCGAGGTTATGCTGCTACTCTATGGAGCCCTGGTGAGACCAACTTAGAATATTGTGATCAGCTCTGGTTGCCTCGTTATAGGAAAGACGTGGAAGCTTTGGTGAGGGTGCTGAGGAGACTTATCAAGATGTTGCCTGGACTGGAGGGCATGTCATACAAAGAAAATTTGAGGGAGCTAGGGTGTTTTTCTCATTGGAACGAAGAAGAATGGAACGTGACTTGACAGGGGTGTTCAAGATGATGAGAGACATCGATAGAGTGGATAGCCATTTACTTTCTGCCAGGGTAGAAATGACTCTCGACGGGGTATGATTTTAAGGTAATTGAAGGAAGGTTTAGGGGTGATGTCAGAGTTAGGTTCTTTCACAGAGGAGTGGGTGTGTACAAGGAACAGCCAGCAGTTGCAGTAAAGTCAACTATATTAGGGATATATAATTGGATAGGTACATGAATGATAGAATAATGAAAGGTATGTATGTTAGTTTGATCTTAGAGTAGGATCAAAGGTCGACAGAACGTCAAAGACTGAAGGGCCTGTACAGTGCTGCACTGTTCTGCACTGTTCTGTGTTACCAGTTTCACCCAGCTTGTGGATTGTCATCAGTTTTTGAATGTGTGAGGGAATGATGTGTGTGAGATCAGGAAGCTGTGGAGCGGTGTAAGGCCAAATCCTCCAGTTATGGTGTGCATTGTTACAGTCACCTGAAAGCCAGTCTAATATGTGTGGTAACTTAAACCAGACAGAATCCGTAAAGTTCAGTTATTAATGTGATTTTTGGATTGCCGTTTGCTGCTGGTTACTTCACATACATTCTACTGTGTGACCCATGTAGTAATCTCTGACCATTCAGAGATGTACAAATTTATTTTGACACTGGAGAATGTGAAGGTGACATTTATTGGATATGGATTTAGAGGTTTCTTTGTGAAGCACAAGGCACTGCAATAGATTGTCAACTTGTTAACGTCTTCACCCGGGGTGCAGGTGTATGGAATCTTGGAGGCAGGTCAGATTTCATCACCATAGGTAACTTGTATGGTGTGATTCTGGCTCTCCATGTCAACACGTCTGCTCTCTGGGCCAGGCTCTGACTGAAGATGAATTTTAAAACTTGGTTGCTGGTCAGCCATTAGTATTTAACCTGGACAACATTTGTACCTCCACTGAGATCAGTTGGCGGGTCCTCCCCCTGCCCAAGGTGGATTCCAAATTATTTGTTTTGAAGAAATGTTTGACTGACTGCCCCGAACCAGGTTAGAAACTCAATGCACAGATTTTGGAAAAGGCGACTGAGTCTCTGTGTATCTCAGGCAGCTGTGAGGTCCAATAACACTGTAAATGATTTCAGATCTATTTGAAGCAATTTTCAGCGTAGCTCATTGCAAGGTGGTGGGTTTACTGAGCCAAACAATAGTCGGATGTTTGCTATATTCCATGAATTAGGCAAAAATAAGATGTGAACGATAATCATTCAACTGAACTAGAATCTGTTCAATCAATTCTGTTGATTCTATATTTATGGAACTAAAATATAAACTCCTGACAAGATTTTCTAACACAGAAATAAAGTATGTACATTTTATTTTATCGAGGAAAGAACATACATCTTGTGGTAATCAGAATTAGACATTCAATGTCAGGATTCAAAGCAATGTTTTGCCACTCCAATATTTTTAAAGTGGTTGGTTTCTGAATGATAACATGTTCGGAATGAGCAAACGACTGAACATACAAATAGAATTAGGGTTCTTATACATTTATATGTAAACAATCAGTTTATTTTCTCACTGAAATGTACGATCTTCAGCTATTTGCCAGCAATTTAAAAATTGCAATGATTCACTATGGACTGTGAACATTAAACTAAATAAATTATTTGCATTATCAAATTTTAGTGAGTAATAATTTGAAAACTTTCAATTTTTAGAATGAACGATGTTTAATATGAAACGTGGAGAGTTAAAAAAAGCAACGAACATGATATTGTGTCAGTGAAAAGTCAAAGCTTTCCAAAGGGTTTTGTGACAAAGCAATGATATATTTGTTTTAGTAATGGGAATACAACATGTAAAATATTCATGTTCTGACTAGTAATTAGACTTCATAATGAAGCTGACCTTGCAATACTTGCATTTTAAATGCTTACGCTGCACCAAGTAATCAGATATTTGCGAGCATTTACACAGTGAAATAATTGGATACTGACATTTATTTACAGTTGACACATGATAGAGGACAAAACTTTAAAGTACAGGAGGAACCCTTGGCCATTACGTATGCATCAGTTCCAAAAATATCTCCCAAGCACCTCCCATTTGCCAGCTCTCTCTCTGTTGTCCGTTAAATTCATAATTTCCAAACATATATCCAGTTCTCTTTTGAATCTTCATCCTCAACTTTCCCAGCCGGTCAACTCCAATTCGTAACAACTCTCTAAATAAAGACGTTTTCTCTTATTTCACTTCTAGCCCTTTTACTGACAACCTTGAAATTAGAATTCCTTGATGCTATAATGCCTACTAATCGAGTATTCTTTTTCTACTCTGCAACGTTTTTCATACTTTTGAGCACCGCAATAAATTCACATCTTTGTCTGTTCTGCTCCAGGAACAATAAGCCTTGCAAGAACTTTAACAAACACCACAACGGAAAAACAAGCAGAAAACTAGTCTCCAGGATATATGAACATCAACTAGCTACAAAAGATATGATCCCAATACGAATACCTTACGTACTGATGAGGAAGTACGCCAATTTGACTAGGTCTGCATATCCATCCCAGGACAGGCCAAACAGAGACAAGCACAAGAATTCCTGGAAACATGGCATTCCAACTGGAACTCCATCAACAAACACATCAATTTTGACTCCACCTATCATCCTTTGAGAAAAAGGGCAGGAAATGACATCATGGACACCGGTAATTACATTACCAACTCAAGGAAACCGAAACATTTAAATAGAAAGTGGGAGATAATACCAGCACTTCACTGGAGGCTCATTTACTGAGTAGTCAATGGAACAAACTAGGAACTGCCATTAGCTATTGCTTCAGAATATATCTGTGTGTTCGTGGCTGCCACCACATAGAATCATTGAATGAAAATGCGAGCCTGCATCACCAAGTGCATATCCAAAGGCATTTTTTTTAACGTTTGTGAGATTACCTGATCAATCACCCGCCTAGGAAATGCATTCCAGACACATGCTATTAGGGGCAGAAATGTGGCTCAGTGGTTAGCACGCCTGTCTTAGAGCGCTGGGGACCCAGGTTTGATTCCAGCTTTGGGTGACTGCCTGTATGGATTTTGTACATTCCTCCCATATCCGTGTGGGTTTCCTGTAGGTACTCCGATTTCCTCCCATAATCCAAAGATGTGCAGGATAAGTGATTTGGCCATGCTAAATTGCCCAAAGTGTTCAGAGACATGTAGGTTAGGTACATTAATCAGAGGTAAATATAGGAGGAATGCGTTTGGGTGGATTACTCTTTGGAGGATCAGTGTGGACTTTTTGGGCCGAAGGGCCTGTTTCCACACATAGGAACTTTATATTCTATGTCTGTGCCACCCTCTCAGTTCAATACAGACTCCAGAAATCCCCTCTCAATAGCTGCTGTCTGTTCATCCTCTCCACACCCTTTATTCTCTTGTACACCTGTACCATGTTCCCTCCTCAACCTTCCCTGCTTCAAAGAAAAAAGGAGCAAGTTTAGCCCTCGCTCTTCAAAGTTTGAGGTCTCACTTGTCTTGTTAATTTAGATGTGCATCCTCTCACATTTATCAATGTTACACTTCATCGGCCATAAATCTGGATATTGAAATCATTTGTTTATATCGTCCTGTAGCCTAACCCTGTCCTCCTCACTGTGAAGCACCCAGCTAATCTTTGTGTCATCCCCAACATTAGTTATCATTCCACTTCCATCCATCTTCCACATTCTCACCATCATCATTTATGAATATCACAAACAAACCTTGATTTCCTTCCTGTTCTCCACATGTTGTTTACAAAGGAATAATTAAAAATTCCAGTCTCTTGTTGTTCTTATTTTGGGGAATTTACAGAGTGATGTAGTTAACACCTATTATGAAGGTGCTGAAAATACCATTTTCGACACAAAGTTAAATTCACCTTTTACACTCTGTCCCTCAGCATGTCTTATTCATAAAGCGTGTAACTAATTTAGGGAGAACTTCGGTTTGGCACCTTGCACTGGAACATTAGCCTGTTGTGTGGCGCTGTCCTTTGTAACAATAGTGAAAACTGAAGAAATTTTTCATCTGCAGTATGGACACTGATTCATTTCTTGAATCAGCTAATGTGATGAGGAAAATATTCAATTAAATTCCATGTTATGGACAAACTGCAGGAGATCAAATCATATTTTTATGTCTACCTTGGATTGGAAGCAAATACATACTGTTAAAAATAATTCAAAAATGTTGAGACACAACACCGGGGGTAACACGTCACCTGCATTTGATGGAGATACAAAACTACAGAGTGAATGTACAATATGATAAAGCATCAAGTGATAGAAAAAGAAGTGCATCAAATTTTAATTTTCAATGGAATCCGATCCCAATTTTCCTGAACAGTGGTGGTTTTCACCCAACCTCACTTTTCCAAAAACAAGCTTTACCCAGTCACTAAAACTTCATTAGCCATTCTTCCTCCCGTTCCTACTCTTTTTTTACACTCCTACTTCCCTTGCACTACACCTTCTGCTGCCACATACTCTTCCACTGATGATATCTCTTCACACCCTTCTTCTGCCACTCCCACTGTAAATTACACCAGTTCCCTAGTTACTCCCACTTCTACTGGCCATCTTTTACCCATTTTTGCTTTTCAACTGGGGTGATGGGAGCTCCTGGCTTCTGTGCTGCTATTGGTCATCAAAAATGATGAGAGTGAGATGATCAATGCCCAATGTTTAATCGTGTATTTCTGTCATTGTCCAATGCACCGTGAATAGGGTGAGATATTTTCCCCATACAGAGTGGAACATTTTTTTTTCTGTCTTTCTGTCACAGTGCTTAACCAAGCAGCCTCATCCCAAATAGGAAATAACTCTCCTCAGAATCAGAAGTCCATGCATCTGTTTGTCCTTAAATGTTGCGAGGACAGTGACCACATTGTTCAATAAGCCGTGGTCTATCCTTTTTGCTCTTTAGTATTTTAACTTATTTTCCAATATCAGTTGAGGTGAGATCAGACTAACTTCCCTTGCCATCAAAGTAGCATTTGATTCATGTCACATCATTCCCCCTCAGCAAACTGTGGTTAATGGGAATCAGAGGAAATTCTGTGCTGGTAATTTCCTCAATGAACAATGACACCTTACCCAGAGCTATTGGGAATGACAAATAAACTCTGCCCTTGCTAGTGCCTTACAAAACCATGAATGGATTTGTTTTATTAATAACATCAAGATACATCAGTTTTCACAGTTTGGTCTAAAGTCTCAGAAAAGTAAAACCTTGTTGGTTGAGTGTCACTCCAATGAAATCAGAGCATTACAATAAGGTAACGATTCAGATTATCTTCAATCATTTACTTTCTGAAGACTGGTCGTGCGGTATCGTTGCCACTGAGATCAACATTTTCTCTGTCTAACAGCATCACATCGCATTGACTCAAGGCTGCACCATTCCCCAATTCTACTTCATTCTCCAGCTCATTTGCCATGCTCACCAGATATACGAGGCCCACAAGATGGAATAACTTAGAGATGCCTATGAGCCTCTGGAACCTGCCACACCACCATGCCCTGTGCTCTGACTCCATTCCCTCCCCCAAGCCCACCTCTTGTCGTGTATTCACCATCCCTCCTAACCTTCCACGCTCTAATGCTGAATGTTCTGTACTCAGCAAATGTCTCAGTTTTATCCCTCTGCGCCCCCACTTTAATGAATTTCAGGCACGACAGAATGTTGAACTCCTCTTCCACCATCTTCTCCTCGGTGTCCATTTCTTTGGACAAGAGTCCACTCCCCATCCCATAGACGCTTCGCCCAGCTCCAACACTCTCCCTCCACCTGGATCCATTCCTCTGGCATTTACTTGAACTCAATATGTTCATTGATAACTTTCCATGTGAGTTTACTTGTCTTAAATTCTCTGTATTCCCCCTCTCCCTATCCAACCTATCACCCTCTGAACAGACTGTACGCTGTATGCTTCGATCCAACCCTGACTGTGTTATTCAGCCTGTGCCGATAAGGGTGGTGCTGCTGTAGTCTGGTGGACTCACCTCTACATTTCAGAGGCTGAGTGCCAGCTCTCGGATACCTCCACACGTCACCTGCTGATCCATAACTCTACCGTGACACATCAGGCTATTTTATTTACTAAATCTGACCACATTTCATCTGGAGATTCCCACTCACTGGCCCACACCTCCCACCCACCCCTACTCACCCCACCTAACAGTCCCGAAGCTGCTGGCCCTCTGATAGCAGAGTTCGCTTTTATCTCCTCCTGAAAATCCACAAACTGAACTGTCCATGCAGACCCATTGCTTCAGCCTGCTCCTCCCATACAGAGGGGGTGTATGGATACATACGTGGTCCCAAGTTATACCTGTTTCTTCATGGGGTACGTAGGTCATTCTATTTTCAGTTCTATTCCAGCCCCCATCCATAACTCTTTCTTCAATATGTAGATATTATCATCGCTGCTGCTCCTCTTTCTTGTCCAGAATTGGAAAAGTTCGTTGTTTCCAATTTGCACCTCTCCCTCACATTCACCTCTCTACCTCTGACTCCTCCCTTCCTTTACTTGATATCTCTGCTTCTATTTCTGAGGATAGACCGGTCACTGATATCCAGTAATAACCGACCAACTCCCACAACTACCTGGAGTATGCATCCTCACACCCTGTTTCCTAGAAAGGCTCCATTCCATTCTCTCAGCTCCTCCGTCTCCACCACATTGCTTCTGATGATGTCAACTTCAAAAATGTGGCCTCTGATATGTCCACCTTCTTCCTCACCCGAGAACTCCCCAGCACTGTTATTGACAGGGATCTCAACCAGTTCCGACCCACCTCCTGCACTTCTACCCTCAGCATCTTTCTTCCCTGCTGCAACAGCGTTAGAGTTTCCCTTATCCTTACCTACCATCCCACCAGCATTCACATGCAGAAGATCATCAGTCTGCATTCTCCCACCTCCAGCAAGATGCCAACACCAGACACATATTTGCCTCCTCTCCCCTTTCCGCCTTCTGAAGTGACCATTTCCTCCAGGACACCCTGGTCCACTCGTTATTCACTGCCAACACCTCCCCCCCCCCACACACACACCACCTCCCCCAGGCCCCACCACAGGTACACTTCACTTTCCCCTGCCGAAGCTGTTACACTTTCCCATTTACCTCCTCCCTCGTCTTTATCTAAGGTCCAAACATACCTTCCAGGTGAAGCAGCATCCTACCAACATTTCCCACAACCCGGTCTACTATGTTCGCTGCTCACATTGTGATCTGCTCTACAGTGGGGAAACTAAAGGTAGACTGGGTGACCACTTCACTGAATATCCAAGCTGTACCTCTGCAAAAGACCCTGAGTTTCCAGTTGCCTGCCAGTTTAATACCCCATCCTGTTCCCTGGCTAGTACCTCTGTGTCAGGCTTGCTGCAGTGTTCCAGGACATTTCAACGCAAGCTGGAAGAACAACACCTCATTTTCCGCGGGTGGACCCTGCAGACATTCACACTCAAAATAATGGTCAATAATTTTAGGGACTGAACTCCTCAATGCCCCCGACCCAGGCACCAGGCCTAGTTCTCACGTGGCCTTCCATTACTCACCCCCTATTGTTAGCTACTAACAGTTTTCATGAACAGTTATTCAGCTTCTGCTGTATATTAATCAACATTTTCAGGACTACCATCCGTTCTGAGGAAGGGCCACTGAATTAGAAACATTAATTTTGATTTCCCATCACAGATGCTGCAGACCTTTTGCAGGAACTTGGGGTTTTGTTTCAACAATGTCTCACAATGTTTTTGTATCACAATGCAATACGTCATGGATTTTTGGAGCTCTGTCAAACACAGGAACTTTGTAATTTCTCATTTAATGCCCATAAACTAATATTCGAGATTCAACTGAGATAGCAACTTTACTTATATCGTTCAGACCAGTCAATTTGTCACAGTTCAGAAAGAAAAAGAAATCGATAGAGGGAAACTCAGCAGGTCTGGCACCCTCTGAGCAGGGATACGCAGAATTAGCATTTGATTTCAATATGACTTTTTCAGAACAGTGTCACAGCATAATCGATATGTTAACTCTGTTTCACTCTGCAGATACTTCCTCATCTGCCATCATTTTCAGTTTGTATTTCATGTTTCCGTATCACTATATTTCATGTTTCTTGACAGGGCTACATGCTGAATTTGGTTATATATGGACAATGTAGTCCTTTCCTGTTCCTATTATGGTTGGTGTGTCTGGGACACCTCTGTTATGGCCGAAATCTGTTTCTTCTTTAAGATTCAAAGGAAAAAAGAATATTTTTTCTGATGACCCTGTAAATCTCAGGAACTCCACTTTGTTTAAAAAGACATTTTAGATGCAGCTGAAATTTCATGAGATAATAGGAATAGATTATTTATGGTGGAGCACTCTGTGACCATTTGAGCAAACTTGTCTACCCTGTCTCCAAAGGTTTTGATTACATATCACAGAATTATTTACAGCAAAAGTGGGGGGAACTCAACCCATTGTCTCTTCCAGCTTGGAATGACTATCTCTACTGTTAGTCTCCTGTATTGGCCCCATTGCCCTTCACATTTTGTTATGAGTGTCTGCTTTTTTTATTGTAAGTATCCTGCCAGATATGAACAATATGTTAAATCTCAAACAAAAAGAAAATCAGAACTTAGAGGGCAAGGTCAGCAGGTCTGGCAGTATCTGTGAAGAGAAATCAAAGTAAACATTTCAGGCCCGGTGACCCTACTCGATCTGTATTCCCAATGACTAAATGGTGTGTGTATAAAATATAGTTCACTTTATCACATTTAATATTATTCTTTTCGTTCACATTGTCATTCAGCATTGCATCACCCAAATGTTGGCTGTTTCCTTGTTATGCATTAGATATAATTGTCAGAAAGAGGGATGATGACTGGGGAATATCATTGTACTGCCCATGCAGTCTCCACAGGCACTGCTCCCATTCCGCCCTATCTCCCACCCAATATCATGTTCACTCGAACCTGACTCATTAATTCATAAGTCTAAATGAATACTTTCATTATAATTATCCCTTTTAGTTTTGTACAGATGCCAAAATGCGTAAAAAAATACGGTTTACATCAAATAAAACTGCATTTAGAAGTCTGTCAATTTATATAAATTAATTACTGAAGCATATTCCCTATGGAAGTTCAAAAGTTGCCTTATTAGAGCAGTGAGAGGAATATTCAGAGAAGTCCACACTTCCTGTCTATGTTCAGGGCGGTTGTGCCCAGTAACAGTCTGTTCGCTGGCGGTTGGTCCCGTGGAGGAGAGATCAGCACAGTCACAACATCCTGATTGTGATTGTTTTGGTGGGGGGCGGGGGGGGGGTGGAAGGATTTTTGGAGAGATGGGTACAACATAGTAAACGGACAACAGAGCAGAATCATGTAGCCTACGAAAAGAAAATATTCTTATTCTCCCTCACAACTGACTTCACTAGAGCAATTGATGATGGGAGATGTGACCAATAGTCAGAAATGTCAACATGTAGTCCAGTCCAGATATAATGTGAACTGACTGTGCTGTATTGAAAGCTGGGACTGTTTGCTCTGACCGTGATTGATGTCAGTCTCGGTGCAATGTAACTGTGTCACTGGAGGGTTTCTCTCTCCTATTAATAAGCGCTTCATTCAGTGCGTTAACCCACAGTAGTAACAGATGCATCAGCTCCAACAGTAACAGAGATCAACAGCTGCATGGATCTTAATCTGAGAATAGCGGACTGGAACATTGCAACAATGGAGAGGAGGTTTTCCTAGAGTCTTTTCAAGATTTCCCCCTCTTAGGGATTTCTACCATATCGGATATCAGCAGTGCTGATGGCTATTCTGGGCGGGGTGGAGGGTGTGCTACTAACCTATTCTCGCTATTGTTGGCGTTCTCTACCTCTGTCCATTCAATAATCCCATAAACAAGTTTGAACTTCATTGCAATTTCTGTTACCTATATTTGTCAGAGGAAGAAACTATTGCCTTCAGTTTCAATTCAGTCTCCATTCATTATTCATGAATTGAAGACCCCTCCCTCACAAACATCTGCGAACAAAGCTGTGCACAACCACGAGATCCCTTTTTGCCCTGAACTGACTTATGTCTCGTGTTCTCTCTGTCACCAAACCTGTCCACTCCCAGCTCCTCATATCCACAATCTTCATCTCTGTGTCAGTGCTGTTGCTGAGCAAACCATTGGCTGTACGTTGCTAAAATTCAGACTAAAGATTTCAAGCTCTCTTCTGACCACTTTCCCAATTACAAATATCTCAATCACAAACTTGCTCTTGTCGCGTTACTTCATGATTAGGACAATGCATGAATGTAGGAATGTCGCTGGACGTAATTCAGAGCAAAATTTATTGAACGAAAGATAATGCTTCAAATGATTTGTTTCAAGTCCACTACAGCTGAGGACAGAACTGAAATAAAAATGATAAGAATTGGAATAAAACTGAATTTCACGAAAACCAAATATAAAAGCAACATTTTGTCTGAAAACCTTCATCTTTCACTGATCACCTTCGGTAAAGAAATCTAGTGTTATTACCCGGTCTGGGTTAATTGTGACTTGAGATCCATGGCAATCTGCTTAACTTTATATTGGCTTGTGGAATGGCCTCAGAGTCAGGGCAATGAGTGATTGTCCCAAATGCTGCCCTTGGCAGAGATACCAACATCCCACGAATTAATAAAATTGAAGGTGAAATCAAATAAAGGATGATGCTCTAAATCTGAAATTATAGAAAGAAATGCAAAGAAACGAACAGAAAGTGCTGGGGAACGTTCCTGAACTGAAAGCAGCTGGAAAGGAGTGTGATTAATACCGTTGACAGGGAAGTCTGCTTTGAAGGGAAGGAGGGATCAATAGAGAAAGAGAGATATAGAAGAAAAACAGCAAACAAAGAGAGTGATGATCAGCTGGGCTGGAAATATAATGTGAGATTCACCTCATCTATTTTTCGGCTTTCCCATCTTCCTGAATATCATGCCCTTGTAAATACAGGTATCCCCTACTTTTCAAAAGTTCGCTTTTCGCCACTTCCCTTTCCGACTGACTTACATTTTGACATTGTTTCGCTAACCAAAAATAAATCCGAACAGGATTTTCACTTTTACGAAGAAAGCCGAAATTTTTCCCAGATAAATTAGTCCTACTGCACTTTACACCATATCAGCTTGAAAACGGTTTCGTAGGAACACTCAACTTACAAATACTGAGGGAAACCTGTATATATCTAAGATCATGTTGAAAGCGATTTGATTCCCTCTGTCTGTCCTCCCTAAGTGTGGTCATCTTCGTATATTCATTAATTACATAGGGTCTCTCTGACTGGGGCAGCATGAGTTCATTTTTCCAGTTGCCCTTGAGAAGACCTTGAGCCTCTGCAGTCCAAGTGTTTGATCAGATGTGGTTTCGTTTATTTTCGTCAAATGTACAATGGAAAGGTTTGTTTTTATTGTAATGCAGGCACATGACTCTAAACAAGAAAACAGAGATCACAGGGTCCTTGGACAGAGTGAGGCATACAATGGTTACAGCTTCACAGGAGGTGTGCAAAGTAAGATCGACATTAGCAAGATTAATATTATTTAAAAAGTGAGACATGTCAATTTGTCAGTCTAATAATGGTAGGGAAGGAAGTGTTCCTGAGCATGCTGGTCCATGTTTTCAAACTTCTGTGTCTCCTCCCTGTTGGAAGAGTTTGTAGGATATCATTCCTGTTTTGGGGGAGATCTTTGATGTTGCCAGCCTTTCTGCGACAATGACAACTACAAATGGGCGAAAGATTGTCTTCCGTGATGGTTTGGACTGTGCACAAAACCGTCTGTAGTTTCTTATGGTCCTAGGCAGAGCAGTTACCATGTCAGGTCATTGTGCACCCGAACAGAATGCTTTGAGTTGCCGGTATGCAGAGCACCGTGAGCCGAGCGGTTTCAAAATAGTTAGATGCAATAATTGGCTGTTAAATGGATACCCACGTTCTGGTTGCTGTTTTGACAACAATTGAAATTTAACTGATAATTTTAAATTATGTCCTCCATACCAAAACTTTGTTGAATGCATTGTATTGCCAACATCGAACCAATGAGCCATTCACCTGCTTCAAACGAATATAGAAGCCATCACCATCACCACGAAGGAAAAAGAAACAGAAACAAAGGGAAGGAGGGAGAACGCAGCGAGCGAAACAGATGGACAGTCAGTCAAAGAGAGAAAGGAAACAAAACAAGGAAACAAACAGTTGCATGTGCAGGGAGAAGGGAAGATAATACGTTCAGGGAAAGTAACAGAAGGCAGGGAAAAGGAAAACACAGGGAAATAGGCAGTGTGAGAGAAACAGTGAGAGACAAAGCTCACAGGGAGCTGGGGATAGGGTCAAGGGGAGCTGGGGAGAATGGGAGGAGCTGAGGGTGAGGACCGGAGAAACCTGATCGTGAGCACTGGAGGGAGCTGGGGGTAGGGAGATGAGGATTTATTTTGTCCTGTGCCAAAATATCCAGGAAGATCATGTTAAGACTGGATGTACTGAACGATGGCTGTAAAACATGTCTGAGAGGCATATAGGTTACGCTGCACAGGGCGTGCGCTAGGCGAGGTCAATATGAACAAAATCAGCATTATCTGAGATTGAAGAGCCCATTCATCAGGCTAATAACAACTAGGAAGAAGCTGTTCCTGAACTTGCTGCTCTGTGTGTTCAAGCGTCTGTATCTTTTAGCCTGATGGAAGAGGTTGTGGGAGATCTTTACAGGCGTATGATGTGTCTTTGGTAATGTTAGAACAAAGAACATTCCAGTACAGGAACAGGCCATTCGGCGGTCCAAGCCTGCGACGATCCAAATCCTCCATCTCAACCTAAAGGTCTGTATCCCTATGCTCCCTGCCCATTCATGTATATTTCTCGAAACATCTTAAATGGAGCACCACTGGTCACAGTTCTCCATTTTGAGAAACTACCTTCCCCAATTACGCTCTGTCCCCTCTTGCCAATTAAATTCTTTATCCATGTAGCTAGCACACCCTGGACACCATGTGACTTCACTTTCTCCATTACCCGACCATGGGAAATCTTATCAAACGTCTTTCTGACGTCCATGTACATGACATCTACAGCCCCTCCCTCATCAATCAACTTTGTCACTTCCTCAAATAATTCTATTAAGTTGGTAAGACATGACCTTCCCTGCACTAAATCATGTTGCCTATCACTGATAAGACCATTTTCATTCAAATGAGAATAGAACCTAATCCTCAGTATCTTCTTTCGCAGCTTCCCAGACGTCAGGCTCACCGGTCTATAATTAACGGGATTATTCATGCTACCCTTCTTAAACAAGGAGATTAGAAACTTTCCAGTCCTCTGGGACCTCAGTTGTGTTCAAGGATGTTACAAAGATATCTGTTATGGCCCTAGTTATTTCCTCTCTCTCTTCCCTCAGTAATCTTGGACAGATGATGGCAGCCTTTCTACGGCAACGAGCCGTGTAAATCGAGTCAATGGTTGAGAGATTGGAGTCCGTCATAGTCTGGGCTGTGAACACAATCTTCTGTAATTTCTGATGGACTTGGGCAGAGTGTTGCCGTACCAGGCCATTATGCACCCGGACAGTACGTTCACAATAGTGCATCTGTAGAAGTAGTGCATGCTAGATATCCTGAGCCAAGTGAGTAAGGAGAGACGTTTTTGAAACATCTTGTCTGTCATACCTATGTGAGAAGTCCCGGGTAGGTTGCCAGTTATCATCACTCCGAGGGACTTGACACTCTGCACTGTCTCGACCATTGATGTAGATAGTGGCTTGTTTCCCACCTTTCGTTCTAAAGTCAATGATCAGTTCTTTACATTTGCCGAGTTTGAGAGGGAGGTTATTATCATTCCACCATGCCACCAAACCCACTGTCTTCTTTCTGTGTTCAGACTCATCGTTGTTTGATATCTCTCCTGCTTTGGTGATGTCATCAGCAAACTTATAGTTGGTATTGCTTGGAATTTGGCAACACCTCCACGTGTGTACCGGAGTACAGTAGGGGGCTGAGGACACAGCCGTGTGTGTACCGGAGTACAGTAGGGGTCTGAGGACAAAGCCGTATGTGTACAGGGAGTACAGTAGGGGACTGAGGACACAGCAATGTGTGTACAGGGAGTACAGTAGGGGGCTGAGGACACAGCCCTGTGTGTGTACAGGGAGTACAGTAGTGGGCTGAGGACACAGCCGTGTGTGAACAGGGAGTACAGTAGGGGGCTGAGGACACAGCTGTGCGTGTACAGGGAGTACAGTAGGGGCTGAGGGACACTGCCGTGGGCGTACGGGGAGTACAGTAGGGGGCTGAGGGACACAGCTGTGTGTGTACAGGGAGTACAGTAGGACCTAGGGCACAGCCGACGGTGTACAGGGAGGACAGTAGGGGGCTGAGGACACAGCCGTGCATGTACAGGGAGTACAGTAGGGGGCAGTGGACACAGCCGTGTGTGTAGAGGGAGTACAGTAGGACCTAGGGCACAGCCGTCGGTGTACAGGGAGTACTGTAGGGGGCTGAGAGCACAGTCGTGTGTGTACAGGGAGTACAGTAGTGGGCTGAGGATACAGCCGTGTTTGTCCAGGGAGTACAGTAGGGGGCTGAGGACACAGCCGTGTATGTAGGCAGTACAGTAGGGAGCGGAGGACACAGCCATGTGTGTACAGGGAGTACAGTAAGGGGCTGAGGACACAGCCCTGTGTGTACAGGGAGTACCGTAGCGAGCTGAGGGACACAGCCGTGTGTGTACAGGGAGTACAGTAGGGAGCGGAGGACGCAGCCGTGTGTGCACAGGGAGAACAGTAGGGGGCTGAGGACACAGCCGTGTGTGTACAGGGAGTACAGTAGGGGGCTGAAGACACAGCCGTGTGTGTACAGGGAGTACCACAGCGAGCTGATGGACACAGCCGTGTGTGTACAGGGAGTACGGTAGGGGGCCGAGAGCACAGCCGTGTGTGTACAGGAAGTACAGTAGGGTGCTGAGGACACAGAAGTGGGTCTAGAAGGAGTACAGTAGGATTCTGAGGGACACAGCCGTGTGTGTACAGGGAGTACAGTAGGGGACTGAGGGTCACAGCCGTGTGTGTACAGGGAGTACAGTAGCGAGCTGAGGGACACAGCTGTGTGTGTACAGGAGTACCGTAGGGGGCTGAGAGCACAGCCGTGTGTGTACAGGGATACCGTAGGGAGCGGAGGACGCAGCCGTGTGTGCCCAGGGAGTACAGTAGGGGGCTGAGGACACAGCCGTGTGTGTACAGGGAGTACAGTAGCGAGCTGAGGGACAGGCCGTGTGTGTACAGGGAGTACAGTAGGGGGCTGAGGTCACATCTTTTGTTGCATAGGGAGTACAGTCGGGGGTGATGACACAGCCGTATGTGTACAAGGAATACGGTAGGGGGCTTAGGCAACTGCCGTCAGAGCACAGGGCGTACAGTAGGACTGAGGCCACAGCCGTGCGTGTACAGGGAGTACAGTAGGGGGCTGAGGACACAGCCGTGTGTGTACAGGGAGTGCAGTAGGACCGAGGGCACAGCCGTCCGTGTACAGGGAGGACAGCAGTGGGCTGAGGACACAGCCGTGTGTGTACAGGGAGTACTGTAGGGGGCTGAGAGCACAGCCATGTGTGTCCAGGGAGTACAGTATGGGGCTGAGGACACAGCCGTGTATGTAGGCAGTACAGTAGGGAGCGGAGGACACAGCCATGTGTGTACAGGGAGTACAGTAGGGAGCTGAGGACACAGCCATGTGTGTACAGGGAGTACAGTAGGGGGCTTAGAGCACAGCCGTGTGTGTACAGGAAGTACAGTAGCAAGCTGAGGGACACAGCCGTGTGTGTACAGGGAGTACAGTAGGGGGCTGAGGGACACAGCCGTGTGTGTACAGGGAGTACCGTAATGAGCTGAGGGACACAGCCGTGTGTGTACAGGGCGTACAGTAGCGAGCTGAGGGACACAGCCATGTGTGTACAGGGAGTACCGTAATGAGCTGATGGACACAGCCGTGTGTGCCCAGGGAGTACAGTAGGGGGCTGAGGACATAGCTGTGTGTGTACAGGAAGTACAGTAGGGGGCTGAGGACACAGCCGTGTGTGTACAGGGAGCCCCGTAATGAGCTGAGGGACACAGCCGTGTGAGTACAGGGATTACAGTAGCGAGCTGTGGGACACAACCGTGTGTGTACAGGGAGTACAGTAGCGAGCTGAGGGACACAGCCGTGTGTGTACAGGGAGTACAGTAGTGGGCTGAGGGACACAGCCCTGTGTGTACAGAGAGTACAGTAGGGGGCTGATGACAAAGCCGTGTGTGTACAGGAGTATGGTAGTGGGCTGAGGGACAAGCTGTGTGTGTACAGGGAGTACAGTAGCGAGCTGAGGGACAGGCCGTGTGTGTACAGGGAGTACAGTAGGGGGCTGAGGTCACATCTTTTGTTGCATAGGGAGTACAGTCGGGGGTGATGACACAGCCGTATGTGTACAAGGAATACGGTAGGGGGCTTAGGCAACTGCTGTCAGAGCACAGGGAGTACAGTAGGACTGAGGCCACAGCCGTGCGTGCACAGGGAGTACAGTAGGGGGCTGAGGACACAGCCGTGTGTGTACAGGGAGTGCAGTAGGACCGAGGGCACAGCCGTCGGTGTACAGGGAGGACAGCAGTGGGCTGAGGACACAGCCGTGTGTGTACAGGGAGTACTGTAGGGGGCTGAGAGCACAGCCATGTGTGTCCAGGGAGTACAGTATGGGGCTGAGGACACAGCCGTGTATGTAGGCAGTACAGTAGGGGGCTGAGGACACAGCCTGTGTGTACAGGGAGTGCAGTAGGACCGAGGGCACAGCCGTCGGTGTACAGGGAGGACAGCAGTGGGCTGAGGACACAGCCGTGTGTGTACAGGGAGTACTGTAAGGGGCTGAGAGCACAGACGCCTGTGTACAGGGAGTACAGTAGTGGGCTGAGGACACAGCCATGTGTGTCCAGGGAGTACAGTATGGGGCTGAGGACACAGCCGTGTATGTAGGCAGTACAGTAGGGAGCGGAGGACACAGCCATGTGTGTACAGGGAGTACAGTAGGGGGCTGAGGACACAGCCCTGTGTGTACAGGGAGTACAGTAGGGGGCTGAAGACACAGCCGTGTGTGTACAGGGAGTACCACAGCAAGCTGAGGAACACAGCCATGTGTGTACAGGGAGTACAGTAGGGAGCTGAGGGACACAGCCATGTGTGTACAGGGAGTACAGTAGGGGGCTTAGAGCACAGCCGTGTGTGTACAGGAAGTACAGTAGCAAGCTGAGGGACACAGCCGTGTGTGTACAGGGAGTACAGTAGGGGGTTGAGGAACACAGCTGTGTGTGTACAGGGAGTACAGTAGGGGGCTGAGGGACACAGCCGTGTGTGTACAGGGAGTACCGTAATGAGCTGAGGGACACAGCCGTGTGTGTACAGGGCGTACAGTAGCGAGCTGAGGGACACAGCCATGTATGTACAGAAATACAGTAGGGGGCTGAGGTCACATCTTTTGTTGCATAGGGTGTACAGTCGGGGGTGATGACACAGCCGTATGTGTACAAGGAATACGGTAGGAGGCTGAGGCCACAGCTTTCAGAGTACAGGGAGAACAGTAGGGACTGAGGACACAGCCATGTGTGTACAGGGAGTACAGTAGGGGGCTGAAGACACAGCCGTGTGTGTACAGGGAGTACAGTAGGGGACTGAGGGACACAGCCGTGTGTGTACAGGTAGTACCGTAGTGAGCTGAGGGACACAGCCGTGTGTGTACAGGGAGTACAGTAGGGTTTGAGGAACACAGCTGTGTGTGTACATGGAGTACAGTAGGGGACTGAAGGACACAGCTGTGTGTGTACAGGGAGTACAGTAGGTGGCTGAGGGACACTGCCGTGTGTGTACAGGGAGTACAGTAGCAAGCTGAGGGACACAGCCGTGTGTGTACAGGGAGTACAGTAGGGGGTTGAGGAACACAGCTGTGTGTGTACAGGGAGTACAGTAGGGGGCTGAGGGACACAGCCGTGTGTGTACAGGGAGTACCGTAATGAGCTGAGGGACACAGCCGTGTGTGTACAGGAAGTACAGTAGGGGGCTGAGGACACAGCCGTGTGTGTACAGGGAGTACCGTAATGAGCTGAGGGACACAGCCGTGTGTGCCCAGGGAGTACAGTAGGGGGCTGAGGACATAGCTGTGTGTGTACAGGAAGTACAGTAGGGGACTGAGGACACAGCCGTGTGTGTACAGGGAGTACCTTAATGAGCTGAGGGACACAGCCGTGTGAGTACTGGGATTACAGTAGCGAGCTGAGGGACACAGCCGTGTGTGTACAGGAAGTACAGTAGCGAGCTGAGGGACACAGCCGTGTGTGTACAGGGAGTACAGTAGTGGGCTGAGGGACACAGCCCTGTGTGTACAGGGAGTACAGTAGGGGGCTGATGACAAAGCCGTGTGTGCACAGGAGTATGGTAGTGGGCTGAGGGACAAGCTGTGTGTGTACAGGGAGTACAGTAGCGTGCTGAGGGACAGGCCGTGTGTGTACAGGGAGTACAGTAGGGGGCTGAGGTCACATCTTTTGTTGCATAGGGAGTACAGTCGGGGGTGATGACACAGCCGTATGTGTACGAGGAATACGGTAGGGGGCTTAGGCAACTGCTGTCAGAGCACAGGGAGTACAGTAGGACTGAGGCCACAGCCGTGCGTGTACGTAGGCAGTACAGTAGGGGGCTGAGGACACAGCCGTGTGTGTACAGGGAGTGTAGTAGGACCGAGGGCACAGCCGTCGGTGTACAGGGAGGACAGCAGTGGGCTGAGGACACAGCCGTGTGTGTACAGGGAGTACTGTAGGGGGCTGAGAGCACAGACGCGTGTGTCCAGGGAGTACAGTATGGGGCTGAGGACACAGCCGTGTATGTAGGCAGTACAGTAGGGAGCGGAGGACACAGCCATGTGTGTACAGGGAGTACAGTAGGGAGCTGAGGACACAGCCATGTGTGTACAGGGAGTACAGTAGGGGGCTTAGAGCACAGCCGTGTGTGTACAGGAAGTACAGTAGCAAGCTGAGGGACACAGCCGTGTGTGTACAGGGAGTACAGTAGGGGGCTGAGGGACACAGCCGTGTGTGTACAGGGAGTACCGTAATGAGCTGAGGGACACAGCCGTGTGTGTACAGGGCGTACAGTAGCGAGCTGAGGGACACAGCCATGTGTGTACAGGGAGTACCGTAATGAGCTGATGGACACAGCCGTGTGTGCCCAGGGAGTACAGTAGGGGGCTGAGGACATAGCGGTGTGTGTACAGGAAGTACAGTAGGGGGCTGAGGACACAGCCGTGTGTGTACAGGGAGCCCCGTAATGAGCTGAGGGACACAGCCGTGTGAGTACAGGGATTACAGTAGCGAGCTGTGGGACACAACCGTGTGTGTACAGGAAGTACAGTAGCGAGCTGAGGGACACAGCCGTGTGTGTACAGGGAGTACAGTAGTGGGCTGAGGGACACAGCCCTGTGTGTACAGAGAGTACAGTAGGGGGCTGATGACAAAGGCGTGTGTGTACAGGAGTATGGTAGTGGGCTGAGGGACAAGCTGTGTGTGTACAGGGAGTACAGTAGCGAGCTGAGGGACAGGCCGTGTGTGTACAGGGAGTACAGTAGGGGGCTGAGGTCACATCTTTTGTTGCATAGGGAGTACAGTCGGGGGTGATGACACAGCCGTATGTGTACAAGGAATACGGTAGGGGGCTTAGGCAACTGCCGTCAGAGCACAGGGAGTACAGTAGGACTGAGGCCACAGCCGTGCGTGTACAGGGAGTACAGTAGGGGGCTGAGGACACAGCCGTGTGTGTACAGGGAGTGCAGTAGGACCGAGGGCACAGCCGTCGGTGTACAGGGAGGACAGCAGTGGGGCTGAGGACACAGCCGTGTGTGTACAGGGAGTACTGTAGGGGCTGAGAGCACAGCCATGTGTGTACAGGGAGTACAGTATGGGGCTGAGGACACAGCCGTGTATGTAGGCAGTACAGTAGGGGGCTGAGGACACAGCCCTGTGTGCACAGGGAGTACAGTAGGACCGAGGGCACAGCCGTTGGTGTACAGGGAGGACAGCAGTGGGCTGAGGACACAGCCGTGTGTGTACAGGGAGTACAGTATGGGGCTGAGGACACAGCCGTGTATGTAGGCAGTACAGTAGGGGCTGAGGACACAGCCCTGTGTGTACAGGGAGTACAGTAGGGGGCTGAAGACACAGCCGTGTGTGTACAGGGAGTACCACAGCAAGCTGAGGAACACAGCCATGTGTGTACAGGGAGTACAGTAGGGAGCTGAGGGACACAGCCATGTGTGTACAGGGAGTACAGTAGGGGGCTTAGAGCACAGCCGTGTGTGTACAGGAAGTACAGTAGCAAGCTGAGGGACACAGCCGTGTGTGTACAGGGAGTACAGTAGGGGGTGAGGAACACAGCTGTGTGTGTACAGGGAGTACAGTAGGGGCTGAGGGACACAGCCGTGTGTGTTCAGGGAGTACCGTAATGAGCTGAGGGACACAGCCGTGTGTGTACAGGGAGTACAGTAGCGAGCTGAGGGACACAGCCATGTGTGTACAGAAGTACAGTAGGGGGCTGAGGTCACATCTGTTGTTGCATAGGGTGTACAGTCGGGGGTGATGACACAGCCGTGTGTGTACAAGGAATACGGTAGGAGGCTGAGGCCACAGCTTTCAGAGTACAGGGAGTACAGTAGGGACTGAGGACACAGCCGTGTGTGTACAGGGAGTACAGTAGGGGGCTGAGGACACAGCCGTGTGTGTACAGGGAGTACAGTAGGGGACTGAGGGACACAGCCGTGTGTGTACAGGGAGTACAGTAGCGAGCTGAGGGACACAGCCGTGTGTGTACAGGGAGTACAGTAGGGGGCTGAGGACACAGCCGTGTGTGTACAGGGAGTACCGTAATGAGCTGAGGGACACAGCCGTGTGTGTACAGGAAGTACAGTAGGGGGCTGAGGACACAGCCGTGTGTGTACAGGAGTACCGTAATGAGCTGAGGGACACAGCCGTGTGTGCCCAGGGAGTACAGTAGGGGGCTGAGGACATAGCTGTGTGTGTACAGGAAGTACAGTAGGGGGCTGAGGACACAGCCGTGTGTGTACAGGGAGTACCGTAATGAGCTGAGGGACACAGCCGTGTGAGTACTGGGATTACAGTAGCGAGCTGAGGGACACAGCCGTGTGTGTACAGGAAGTACAGTAGCGAGCTGAGGGACACAGCCGTGTGTGTACAGGGAGTACAGTAGTGGGCTGAGGGACACAGCCCTGTGTGTACAGGGAGTACAGTAGGGGGCTGATGACAAAGCCGTGTGTGCACAGGAGTATGGTAGTGGGCTGAGGGACAAGCTGTGTGTGTACAGGGAGTACAGTAGCGAGCTGAGGGACAGGCCGTGTGTGTACAGGGAGTACAGTAGGGGGCTGAGGTCACATCTTTTGTTGCATAGGGAGTACAGTCGGGGGTGATGACACAGCCGTATGTGTACGAGGAATACGGTAGGGGGCTTAGGCAACTGCTGTCAGAGCACAGGGAGTACAGTAGGACTGAGGCCACAGCCGTGCGTGTACGGGGAGTACAGTAGGGGGCTGAGGACACAGCCGTGTGTGTACAGGGAGTGTAGTAGGACCGAGGGCACAGCCGTCGGTGTACAGGGAGGACAGCAGTGGGCTGAGGACACAGCCGTGTGTGTACAGGGAGTACTGTAGGGGGCTGAGAGCACAGACGCGTGTGTCCAGGGAGTACAGTATGGGGCTGAGGACACAGCCGTGTATGTAGGCAGTACAGTAGGGAGCGGAGGACACAGCCATGTGTGTACAGGGAGTACAGTAGGGGGCTGAGGACACAGCCCTGTGTGTACAGGGAGTACAGTAGGGGGCTGAAGACACAGCCGTGTGTGTACAGGGAGTACCACAGCAAGCTGAGGAACACAGCCGTGTATGTACAGGGAGTACAGTAGGGGCTGAGGACACAGAAGTGGGTGTAGAAGGAGTAAAGTAGGGGGCTGAGGGACACAGTCCTTGTGTACAGGGAGTACAGTAGGATGCTGAGGACACAGCTGTGTGTGTACAGGGAGTACAGTGGGGGGCTGAGGGTCTCAGCCGTGTGTATACAGGGAGCACAGATGCGAGCTGAGGGACACAGCTATGCGTGTACAGGGAGAACAGTAGGTTGCTGAGGACACAGCTGTGTGTGTACAGGGAGTACAGTAGGGGGCTGAGAGCACAGCCGTGTGTGCACAAGGAGTACAGTAGGGTTTTGAGGAACACAGCTGTGTGTGTCCAGGGAGTACAGTAGGGGGCTGAGGGACACAGCCGTGTGTGTACAGGGAGTACCGTAATGAGCTGAGGGACACAGCCGTGTGTGTACAGGGAGTACAATAGTGGGCTGAGGACATAGCTGTGTGTGTACACGAAGTACAGTAGAGGGCTGAGGACACAGCTGTGTGTGTACAGGGAGTACAGTAGGGGCTGAGAGCACAGCCGTGTGTGCACAGGGAGTACAGTAGGGTTTTGAGGAACACAGCTGTGTGTGTACAGGGAGTACAGTAGGGGGCTGAGGGACACAGCCGTGTGTGTACAGGGAGTACAGTAATGAGCTGAGGGACACAGCCCTGTGTGTACAGGGAGTACAGTGGGGGGCTGATGACAAAGCCGTGTGTGTACAGCAGTATGGTAGTGGGCTGAGGGACAAGCCGTGTGTGTACAGGGAGTACTGTAGCGAGCTGAGGGGCACAGCTGTGTGTGTACAGGGAGTACAGTAGGGGGCTGAGGTCACATCTTTTGTTGCATAGGGAGCATAGTCGGGGGTGATGACACAGCCGTGTGTGTACAAGGAATACGGTAGGGGGCTGAGGCCAGAGCTGTCAGATTACAGGGAGGACAGTAGGACTGAGGGCAAAGCCGTGCGTGTACAGGGAGTACAGTAGGGGCTGAGGACACAGAAGTGGGTGTAGAAGGAGTAAAGTAGGGGGCTGAGGGACACAGTCCTTGTGTACAGGGAGTACAGTAGGATGCTGAGGACACAGCTGTGTGTGTACAGGGAGTACAGTGGGGGGCTGAGGGTCTCAGCCGTGTGTATACAGGGAGCACAGTAGCGAGCTGAGGGACACAGCTATGTGTGTACAGGGAGAACAGTAGGTTGCTGAGGACACAGCTGTGTGTGTACAGGGAGTACAGTAGGGGGCTGAGAGCACAGCCGTGTGTGCACAGGGAGTACAGTAGGGTTTTGAGGAACACAGCTGTGTGTGTACAGGGAGTACAGTAGGGGGCTGAGGGACACAGCCGTGTGTGTACAGGGAGTACCGTAATGAGCTGAGGGACACAGCCGTGTGTGTACAGGGAGTACAATAGTGGGCTGAGGACATAGCTGTGTGTGTACACGAAGTACAGTAGAGGGCTGAGGACACAGCTGTGTGTGTACAGGGAGTACAGTAGGGGGCTGAGAGCACAGCCGTGTGTGCACAGGGAGTACAGTAGGGTTTTGAGGAACACAGCTGTGTGTGTACAGGGAGTACAGTAGGGGGCTGAGGGACACAGCCGTGTGTGTACAGGGAGTACCGTAATGAGCTGAGGGACACAGCCATGTGTGTACAGGGAGTACAGTAGTGGGCTGAGGGACACAGCCCTGTGTGTACAGGGAGTACAGTGGGGGGCTGATGACAAAGCCGTGTGTGTACAGCAGTATGGTAGTGGGCTGAGGGACAAGCCGTGTGTGTACAGGGAGTACTGTAGCGAGCTGAGGGGCACAGCTGTGTGCGTACAGGGAGTACAGTAGGGGGCTGAGGTCACATCTTTTGTTGCATAGGGAGCATAGTGGGGGTTGATGACACAGCCGTGTGTGTACAAGGAATACGGTAGGGGGCTGAGGCCAGAGCTGTCAGATTACAGGGAGGACAGTAGGACTGAGGGCAAAGCCGTGCGTGTACAGGGAGTACAGTAGGGGCTGAGGACACAGCCGTGTGTGTACAGGGAGTACAATCGTATCGAGGGCACAGCCGTCGGTGAACAGGGAGGACAGTAGGGGGCTGAGGACACAGCCGTGTGTGTACAGGGAGTACTGTAGGGGGCTGAGAGCACAGCCGTGTGTGTACAGGGACTACCGTAGTGGGCTGAGGACACAGCCGTGTGTGTCCAGGGAGTACAGTATGGGGCTGAGGACACAGCCATGTATGTAGGCAGTACAGTAGGGAGGGGAGGACACAGCCATGTGTGTACAGGGAGTACAGTAGGGGGCTGAAGACACAGCCGTGTGTGTACAGGGAGTACAGTAGGGGACTGAGGGTCACAGCCGTGTGTGTACAGGGAGTACAGTAGCGAGCTGAGGGACACAGCTGTGTGTGTACAGGAGTACAGTAGGGGGCTGAGAGCACAGCCGTGTGTGTACAGGGATACCGTAGGGAGCGGAGGACGCACCCGTGTGTGCCCAGGGAGTACTGTAGGGGGCTGAGGACATAGCTGTGTGTGTACAGGAAGTACAGTAGGGGGCTGAGGACACAGCCGTGTGTGTACAGGGAGTACCGTAATGAGCTGAGGGACACAGCCGTGTGTGCCCAGGGAGTACAGTAGGGGGCTGAGGACATAGCTGTGTGTGTACAGGAAGTACAGTAGGGGGCTGAGGACACAGCCGTGTGTGTGCAGGGAGTACCGTAATGAGCTGAGGGACACAGCCGTGTGAGTACAGGGATTACAGTAGCGAGCTGAGGGACACAACCGTGTGTGTACAGGAAGTACAGTAGCGAGCTGAGGGACACAGCCGTGTGTGTACAGGGAGTACAGTAGTGGGCTGAGGGACACAGCCCTGTGTGTACAGGGAGTACAGTAGGGGGCTGATGACAAAGCCGTGTGTGCACAGGAGTATGGTAGTGGGCTGAGGGACAAGCTGTGTGTGTACAGGGAGTACAGTAGCGAGCTGAGGGACAGGCCGTGTGTGTACAGGGAGTACAGTAGGGGGCTGAGGTCACATCTTTTGTTGCATAGGGAGTACAGTCGGTGGTGATGACACAGCCGTATGTGTACAAGGAATACGGTAGGGGGCTTAGGCAACTGCCGTCAGAGCACAGGGAGTACAGTAGGACTGAGGCCACAGCCGTGCGTGTACAGGGAGTACAGTAGGGGGCTGAGGACACAGCCGTGTGTGTACAGGGAGTGCAGTAGGACCGAGGGCACAGCCGTCGGTGTACAGGGAGGACAGCAGTGGGCTGAGGACACAGCCGTGTGTGTACAGGGAGTACTGTAGGGGGCTGAGAGCACAGCCATGTGTGTCCAGGGAGTACAGTATGGGGCTGAGGACACAGCCGTGTATGTAGGCAGTACAGTAGGGAGCGGAGGACACAGCCATGTGTGTACAGGGAGTACAGTAGGGGGCTGAGGACACAGCCCTGTGTGTACAGGGAGTGCAGTAGGACCGAGGGCACAGCCGTCGGTGTACAGGGAGGACAGCAGTGGGCTGAGGACACAGCCGTGTGTGTACAGGGAGTACTGTAAGGGGCTGAGAGCACAGACGCCTGTGTACAGGGAGTAGAGTAGTGGGCTGAGGACACAGCCATGTGTGTCCAGGGAGTACAGTATGGGGCTGAGGACACAGCCGTGTATGTAGGCAGTACAGTAGGGAGGGGAGGACACAGCCATGTGTGTACAGGGAGTACAGTAGGGGGCTGAGGACACAGCCCTGTGTGTACAGGGAGTACAGTAGGGGGCTGAAGACACAACCGTGTGTGTACAGGGAGTACCACAGCAAGCTGAGGAACACAGCCATGTGTGTACAGGGAGTACAGTAGGGAGCTGAGGGACACAGCCATGTGTGTACAGGGAGTACAGTAGGGGGCTTAGAGCTCAGCCGTGTGTGTACAGGAAGTACAGTAGCAAGCTGAGGGACACAGCCGTGTGTGTACAGGGAGTACAGTAGGGGGTTGAGGAACACAGCTGTGTGTGTACAGGGAGTACAGTAGGGGGCTGAGGGACACAGCCGTGTGTGTACAGGGAGTACCGTAATGAGCTGAGGGACACAGCCGTGTGTGTACAGGGCGTACAGTAGCGAGCTGAGGGACACAGCCATGTGTGTACAGAAATACAGTAGGGGGCTGAGGTCACATCTTTTGTTGCATAGGGTGTACAGTCGGGGGTGATGACACAGCCGTATGTGTACAAGGAATACGGTAGGAGGCTGAGGCCACAGCTTTCAGAGTACAGGGAGTACAGTAGGGTTTGAGGACACAGCTGTGTGTGTACTTGGAGTACAGTCGGGGACTGAGGGACACAGCTGTGTGTGTACAGGGAGTACAGTAGGTGGCTGAGGGACACAGCCGTGTGTGTACAGGGAGTACAGTAGCAAGCTGAGGGACACAGCCGTGTGTGTACAGGGAGTACAGTAGGGGGTTGAGGAACACAGCTGTGTGTGTACAGGGAGTACAGTAGGGGCTGAGGGACACAGCCGTGTGTGTACAGGGAGTACCGTAATGAGCTGAGGGACACAGCCGTGTGTGTACAGGAAGGACAGTAGGGGGCTGAGGACACAGCCGTGTGTGTACAGGGAGTACCGTAATGAGCTGAGGGACACAGCCGTGTGTGCCCAGGAGTACAGTAGGGGGCTGAGGACATAGCTGTGTGTGTACAGGAAGTACAGTAGGGGGCTGAGGACACAGCCGTGTGTGTACAGGGAGTACCTTAATGAGCTGAGGGACACAGCCGTGTGAGTACTGGGATTACAGTAGCGAGCTGAGGGACACAGCCGTGTGTGTACAGGAAGTACAGTAGCGAGCTGAGGGACACAGCCGTGTATGTACAGGGAGTACAGTAGTGGGCTGAGGGACACAGCCCTGTGTGTACAGGGAGTACAGTAGGGGGCTGATGACAAAGCCGTGTGTGCACAGGAGTATGGTAGTGGGCTGAGGGACAAGCTGTGTGTGTACAGGGAGTACAGTAGCGAGCTGAGGGACAGGCCGTGTGTGTACAGGGAGTACAGTAGGGGGCTGAGGTCACATCTTTTGTTGCATAGGGAGTACAGTCGGGGGTGATGACACAGCCGTATGTGTACAAGGAATACGGTAGGGGGCTTAGGCAACTGCTGTCAGAGCACAGGGAGTACAGTAGGACTGAGGCCACAGCCGTGCGTGTACGGGGAGTACAGTAGGGGGCTGAGGACACAGCCGTGTGTGTACAGGGAGTGTAGTAGGACCGAGGGCACAGCCGTCGGTGTACAGGGAGGACAGCAGTGGGCTGAGGACACAGCCGTGTGTGTACAGGGAGTACTGTAGGGGGCTGAGAGCACAAACGCGTGTGTACAGGGAGTAGAGTAGTGGGCTGAGGACACAGCCATGTGTGTCCAGGGAATACAGTATGGGGCTGAGGACACAGCCGTGTATGTAGGCAGTACAGTAGGGAGCGGAGGACACAGCCATGTGTGTACAGGGAGTACAGTAGGGGGCTGAGGACACAGCCCTGTGTGTACAGGGAGTACAGTAGGGGGCTGAAGACACAGCCGTGTGTGTACAGGGAGTACCACAGCAAGCTGAGGAACACAGCCGTGTATGTACAGGGAGTACAGTAGGGGCTGAGGACACAGAAGTGGGTGTAGAAGGAGTAAAGTAGGGGGCTGAGGGACACAGTCCTTGTGTACAGGGAGTACAGTAGGATGCTGAGGACACAGCTGTGTGTGTACAGGGAGTACAGTGGGGGGCTGAGGGTCTCAGCCGTGTGTATACAGGGAGCACAGTAGCGAGCTGAGGGACACAGCTATGTGTGTACAGGGAGAACAGTAGGTTGCTGAGGACACAGCTGTGTGTGTACAGGGAGTACAGTAGGGGGCTGAGAGCACAGCCGTGTGTGCACAAGGAGTACAGTAGGGTTTTGAGGAACACAGCTGTGTGTGTCCAGGGAGTACAGTAGGGGGCTGAGGGACACAGCCGTGTGTGTACAGGGAGTACCGTAATGAGCTGAGGGACACAGCCGTGTGTGTACAGGGAGTACAATAGTGGGCTGAGGACATAGCTGTGTGTGTACACGAAGTACAGTAGAGGGCTGAGGACACAGCTGTGTGTGTACAGGGAGTACAGTAGGGGGCTGAGAGCACAGCCGTGTGTGCACAGGGAGTACAGTAGGGTTTTGAGGAACACAGCTGTGTGTGTACAGGGAGTACAGTAGGGGGCTGAGGGACACAGCCGTGTGTGTACAGGGAGTACCGTAATGAGCTGAGGGACACAGCCATGTGTGTACAGGGAGTACAGTAGTGGGCTGAGGGACACAGCCCTGTGTGTACAGGGAGTACAGTGGGGGGCTGATGACAAAGCCGTGTGTGTACAGCAGTATGGTAGTGGGCTGAGGGACAAGCCGTGTGTGTACAGGGAGTACTGTAGCGAGCTGAGGGGCACAGCTGTGTGCGTACAGGGAGTACAGTAGGGGGCTGAGGTCACATCTTTTGTTGCATAGGGAGCATAGTCGGGGGTGATGACACAGCCGTGTGTGTACAAGGAATACGGTAGGGGGCTGAGGCCAGAGCTGTCAGATTACAGGGAGGACAGTAGGACTGAGGGCAAAGCCGTGCGTGTACAGGGAGTACAGTAGGGGCTGAGGACACAGAAGTGTGTGTAGAAGGAGTAAAGTAGGGGGCTGAGGGACACAGTCCTTGTGTACAGGGAGTACAGTAGGATGCTGAGGACACAGCTGTGTGTGTACAGGGAGTACAGTGGGGGGCTGAGGGTCACAGCCGTGTGTGTACAGGGAGCACAGTAGCGAGCTGAGGGACACAGCTATGTGTGTACAGGGAGAACAGTAGGTTGCTGAGGACACAGCTGTGTGTGTACAGGGAGTACAGTAGGGGGCTGAGAGCACAGCCGTGTGTGCACAGGGAGTACAGTAGGGTTTTGAGGAACACAGCTGTGTGTGTACAGGGAGTACAGTAGGGGGCTGAGGGACACAGCCGTGTGTGTACAGGGAGTACCGTAATGAGCTGAGGGACACAGCCGTGTGTGTACAGGGAGTACAATAGTGGGCTGAGGACATAGCTGTGTGTGTACACGAAGTACAGTAGAGGGCTGAGGACACAGCTGTGTGTGTACAGGGAGTACAGTAGGGGGCTGAGAGCACAGCCGTGTGTGCACAGGGAGTACAGTAGGGTTTTGAGGAACACAGCTGTGTGTGTACAGGGAGTACAGTAGGGGGCTGAGGGACACAGCCGTGTGTGTACAGGGAGTACCGTAATGAGCTGAGGGACACAGCCATGTGTGTACAGGGAGTACAGTAGTGGGCTGAGGGACACAGCCCTGTGTGTACAGGGAGTACAGTGGGGGGCTGATGACAAAGCCGTGTGTGTACAGCAGTATGGTAGTGGGCTGAGGGACAAGCCGTGTGTGTACAGGGAGTACTGTAGCGAGCTGAGGGGCACAGCTGTGTGCGTACAGGGAGTACAGTAGGGGGCTGAGGTCACATCTTTTGTTGCATAGGGAGCATAGTGGGGGTTGATGACACAGCCGTGTGTGTACAAGGAATACGGTAGGGGGCTGAGGCCAGAGCTGTCAGATTACAGGGAGGACAGTAGGACTGAGGGCAAAGCCGTGCGTGTACAGGGAGTACAGTAGGGGGCTGAGGACACAGCCGTGTGTGTACAGGGAGTACAATAGTATCGAGGGCACAGCCGTCGGTGAACAGGGAGGACAGTAGGGGGCTGAGGACACAGCCGTGTGTGTACAGGGAGTACTGTAGGGGGCTGAGAGCACAGCCGTGTGTGTACAGGGACTACCGTAGTGGGCTGAGGACACAGCCGTGTGTGTCCAGGGAGTACAGTATGGGGCTGAGGACACAGCCATGTATGTAGGCAGTACAGTAGGGAGGGGAGGACACAGCCATGTGTGTACAGGGAGTACAGTAGGGGGCTGAGGACACAGCCGTGTGTGTACAGGGAGTACAGTAGGGGACTGAGGGTCACAGCCGTGTGTGTACAGGGAGTACAGTAGCGAGCTGAGGGACACAGCTGTGTGTGTACAGGAGTACAGTAGGGGGCTGAGAGCACAGCCGTGTGTGTACAGGGATACCGTAGGGAGCGGAGGACGCACCCGTGTGTGCCCAGGGAGTACAGTAGGGGGCTGAGGACATAGCTGTGTGTGTACAGGAAGTACAGTAGGGGGCTGAGGACACAGCCGTGTGTGTACAGGGAGTACCGTAATGAGCTGAGGACACAGCCGTGTGTGCCCAGGGAGTACAGTAGGGGGCTGAGGACATAGCTGTGTGTGTACAGGAAGTACAGTAGGGGGCTGAGGACACAGCCGTGTGTGTGCAGGGAGTACCGTAATGAGCTGAGGGACACAGCCGTGTGAGTACAGGGATTACAGTAGCGAGCTGAGGGACACAACCGTGTGTGTACAGAAGTACAGTAGCGAGCTGAGGGACACAGCCGTGTGTGTACAGGGAGTACAGTAGTGGGCTGAGGGACACAGCCCTGTGTGTACAGGGAGTACAGTAGGGGGCTGATGACAAAGCCGTGTGTGCACAGGAGTATGGTAGTGGGCTGAGGGACAAGCTGTGTGTGTACAGGGAGTACAGTAGCGAGCTGAGGGACAGGCCGTGTGTGTACAGGGAGTACAGTAGGGGGCTGAGGTCACATCTTTTGTTGCATAGGGAGTACAGTCGGTGGTGATGACACAGCCGTATGTGTACAAGGAATACGGTAGGGGGCTTAGGCAACTGCCGTCAGAGCACAGGGAGTACAGTAGGACTGAGGCCACAGCCGTGCGTGTACAGGGAGTACAGTAGGGGGCTGAGGACACAGCCGTGTGTGTACAGGGAGTGCAGTAGGACCGAGGGCACAGCCTTCGGTGTACAGGGAGGACAGCAGTGGGCTGAGGACACAGCCGTGTGTGTACAGGGAGTACTGTAGGGGGCTGAGAGCACAGCCATGTGTGTCCAGGGAGTACAGTATGGGGCTGAGGACACAGCCGTGTATGTAGGCAGTACAGTAGGGAGCGGAGGACACAGCCATGTGTGTACAGGGAGTACAGTAGGGGGCTGAGGACACAGCCCTGTGTGTACAGGGAGTGCAGTAGGACCGAGGGCACAGCCGTCGGTGTACAGGGAGGACAGCAGTGGGCTGAGGACACAGCCGCGTGTGTACAGGGAGTACTGTAAGGGGCTGAGAGCACAGACGCCTGTGTACAGGGAGTAGAGTAGTGGGCTGAGGACACAGCCATGTGTGTCCAGGGAGTACAGTATGGGGCTGAGGACACAGCCGTGTATGTAGGCAGTACAGTAGGGAGGGGAGGACACAGCCATGTGTGTACAGGGAGTACAGTAGGGGGCTGAGGACACAGCCCTGTGTGTACAGGGAGTACAGTAGGGGGCTGAAGACACAACCGTGTGTGTACAGGGAGTACCACAGCAAGCTGAGGAACACAGCCATGTGTGTACAGGGAGTACAGTAGGGAGCTGAGGGACACAGCCATGTGTGTACAGGGAGTACAGTAGGGGGCTTAGAGCTCAGCCGTGTGTGTACAGGAAGTACAGTAGCAAGCTGAGGGACACAGCCGTGTGTGTACAGGGAGTACAGTAGGGGGTTGAGGAACACAGCTGTGTGTGTACAGGGAGTACAGTAGGGGGCTGAGGGACACAGCCGTGTGTGTACAGGGAGTACCGTAATGAGCTGAGGGACACAGCCGTGTGTGTACAGGGCGTACAGTAGCGAGCTGAGGGACACAGCCATGTGTGTACAGAAATACAGTAGGGGGCTGAGGTCACATCTTTTGTTGCATAGGGTGTACAGTCGGGGTGATGACACAGCCGTATGTGTACAAGGAATACGGTAGGAGGCTGAGGCCACAGCTTTCAGAGTACAGGGAGTACAGTAGGGTTTGAGGAACACAGCTGTGTGTGTACTTGGAGTACAGTCGGGGACTGAGGGACACAGCTGTGTGTGTACAGGGAGTACAGTAGGTGGCTGAGGGACACTGCCGTGTGTGTACAGGGAGTACAGTAGCAAGCTGAGGGACACAGCCGTGTGTGTACAGGGAGTACAGTAGGGGGTTGAGGAACACAGCTGTGTGTGTACAGGGAGTACAGTAGGGGCTGAGGGACACAGCCGTGTGTGTACAGGGAGTACCGTAATGAGCTGAGGGACACAGCCGTGTGTGTACAGGAAGGATAGTAGGGGGGCTGAGGACACAGCCGTGTGTGTACAGGGAGTACCGTAATGAGCTGAGGGACACAGCCGTGTGTGCCCAGGAGTACAGTAGGGGCTGAGGACATAGCTGTGTGTGTACAGGAAGTACAGTAGGGGGCTGAGGACACAGCCGTGTGTGTACAGGGAGTACCTTAATGAGCTGAGGGACACAGCCGTGTGAGTACTGGGATTACAGTAGCGAGCTGAGGGACACAGCCGTGTGTGTACAGGAGTACAGTAGCGGGCTGAGGGACACAGCCGTGTATGTACAGGGAGTACAGTAGTGGGCTGAGGGACACAGCCCTGTGTGTACAGGAGTACAGTAGGGGGCTGATGACAAAGCCGTGTGTGCACAGGAGTATGGTCGTGGGCTGAGGGACAAGCTGTGTGTGTACAGGGAGTACAGTAGCGAGCTGAGGGACAGGCCGTGTGTGTACAGGAGTACAGTAGGGGGCTGAGGTCACATCTTTTGTTGCATAGGGAGTACAGTCGGGGTGATGACACAGCCGTATGTGTACAAGGAATACGGTAGGGGGCTTAGGCAACTGCTGTCAGAGCACAGGGAGTACAGTAGGACTGAGGCCACAGCCGTGCGTGTACGGGAGTACAGTAGGGGGCTGAGGACACAGCCGTGTGTGTACAGGGAGTGTAGTAGGACCGAGGGCACAGCCGTCGGTGTACAGGGAGGACAGCAGTGGGCTGAGGACACAGCCGTGTGTGTACAGGGAGTACTGTAGGGGGCTGAGAGCACAAACGCGTGTGTACAGGGAGTAGAGTAGTGGGCTGAGGACACAGCCATGTGTGTCCAGGGAATACAGTATGGGGCTGAGGACACAGCCGTGTATGTAGGCAGTACAGTAGGGAGCGGAGGACACAGCCATGTGTGTACAGGGAGTACAGTAGGGGGCTGAGGACACAGCCCTGTGTGTACAGGGAGTACAGTAGGGGGCTGAAGACACAGCCGTGTGTGTACAGGGAGTACCACAGCAAGCTGAGGAACACAGCCGTGTATGTACAGGGAGTACAGTAGGGGCTGAGGACACAGAAGTGGGTGTAGAAGGAGTAAAGTAGGGGGCTGAGGGACACAGTCCTTGTGTACAGGGAGTACAGTAGGATGCTGAGGACACAGCTGTGTGTGTACAGGGAGTACAGTGGGGGGGCTGAGGGTCTCAGCCGTGTGTGTACAGGGAGCACAGTAGCGAGCTGAGGGACACAGCTATGTGTGTACAGGGAGTACAGTAGGGGGCTGAGGACACAGCTGTGTGTGTACAGGGAGTACAGTAGGGGGCTGAGAGCACAGCCGTGTGTGCACAGGGAGTACAGTAGGGTTTTGAGGAACACAGCTGTGTGTGTACAGGGAGTACAGTAGGGGGCTGAGGGACACAGCCGTGTGTGTACAGGGAGTACCGTAATGAGCTGAGGGACACAGCCGTGTGTGTACAGGGAGTACAATAGTGGGCTGAGGACATAGCTGTGTGTGTACACGAAGTACAGTAGGGGCTGAGACACAGCCGTGTGTGCACAGGGAGTACAGTAGGGTTTTGAGGAACACAGCTGTGTGTGTACAGGGAGTACAGTAGGGGGCTGAGGGACACAGCCGTGTGTGTACAGGGAGTACCGTAATGAGCTGAGGGACACAGCCATGTGTGTACAGGGAGTACAGTAGTGGGCTGAGGGACACAGCCCTGTGTGTACAGGGAGTACAGTGGGGGCTGATGACAAAGCCGTGTGTGTACAGCATTATGGTAGTGGGCTGAGGGACAAGCCGTGTGTGTACAGGGAGTACTGTAGCGAGCTGAGGGCACAGCTGTGTGCGTACAGGGAGTACAGTAGGGGGCTGAGGTCACATCTTTTGTTGCATAGGGAGCATAGTGGGGGTTGATGACACAGCCGTGTGTGTACAAGGAATACGGTAGGGGGCTGAGGCCAGAGCTGTCAGATAACAGGGAGGACAGTAGGACTGAGGGCAAAGCCGTGCGTGTACAGGGAGTACAGTAGGGGGCTGAGGACACAGCCGTGTGTGTACAGGGAGTACAATAGTATCGAGGGCACAGCCGTCGGTGAACAGGGAGGACAGTAGGGGGCTGAGGACACAGCCGTGTGTGTACAGGGAGTACTGTAGGGGGCTGAGAGCACAGCCGTGTGTGTACAGGGACTACCGTAGTGGGCTGAGGACACAGCCGTGTGTGTCCAGGGAGTACAGTATGGGGCTGAGGACACAGCCATGTATGTAGGCAGTACAGTAGGGAGGGGAGGACACAGCCATGTGTGTACAGGAGTACAGTAGGGGGCTGAAGACACAGCCGTGTGTGTACAGGGAGCACCACAGCAAGCTGAGGGACACAGCTGCGTGTGTACATGGAGTACAGTAGGGGACTGTGGGACACAGCTGTGTGTGTACAGTGAGTACAGTAGGGTTCTGAGGGACACTGCCGTGTGCGTACAGGGAGTACAGTAGGGGGCTGAGGGACACAGCCGTGTGTGTACAGGGAGTACAGTAGGGGTTGAGGACACAGCTGTGTGTGTGCAGGGAGTACAGTAGGGGCTGAGGGACACAGCCGTGTGTGTACAGTGAGTATCGTAATGAGCTGAGGGACACAGCCGTGTGTGTACAGGGAGTACAGTAGTGGGCTGAGGGACACAGCCCTGTGTGTACAGGGAGTACAGTGGGGGGGCTAATGACAAAGCCGTGTGTGTACAGCAGTATGGTAGTGGGCTGAGGGACAAGCCGTGTGTGTACAGGGAGTACTGTAGCGAGCTGAGGGGCACAACTGTGTGCGTACAGGGAGTACAGTAGGGGGCTGAGGTCACATCTTTTGTTGCATAGGGAGCATTGTCGGGGGTGATGACACAGCCGTGTGTGTACAAGGAATACGGTAGGGGGCTGAGGCCAGAGCTGTCAGATTACAGGGAGGACAGTAGGACTGAGGGCAAAGCCGTGCGTGTACAGGGAGTACAGTAGGCGGCTGAGGACACAGCCGTGTGTGTACAGGGAGTACAATAGTATCGAGGGCACAGCCGTCGGTGAACAGGGAGGATAGTAGGGGGCTGAGGACACAGCCGTGTGTGTACAGGGAGTACTGTAGGGGGCTGAGAGCACAGCCGTGTGTGTACAGGGACTACCGTAGTGGGCTGAGGACACAGCCGTGTGTGTCCAGGGAGTACAGTATGGGGCTGAGGACACAGCCATGTATGTAGGCAGTACAGTAGGGAGGGGAGGACACAGCCATGTGTGTACAGGGAGTACAGTAGGGGGCTGAGGACACAGCCCTGTGTGTACAGGGAGTGCAGTAGGGGGCTGAAGACACAGCCGTGTGTGTACAGGGAGTACCACAGCAAGCTGAGGGACACAGCTGCATGTGTACATGGAGTACAGTAGGGGACTGAGGGACACAGCTGTGTGTGTGCAGTGAGTACAGTAGGGGGCTGAGGGACACTGCTGTGTGTGTACAGGGAGTACAGTAGGGGGCTGAGGGACACAGCCGTGTGTGTACAGGGAGTACAGTAGGGGTTGAGTGACACAGCTGTGTGTGTAGAGGGAGTACAGTAGGGGGCTGAGGACACATCCTCAAGGAGCTCCAGTGCTGAGTGTTATTGTGGCGGCGTTGTAGATACCTATCTTCACTAATTGTGGTCTGTGGGTCAGAAACTGGGGGATCCAGTTGCAGAGGGTGGAGCCGCGACTACGGTCACAGAATTTTGAGATCAGTCTGGAGTGGATAATGATGTTTAAGTTGGAGCTGTACTCAATGAGCAGGAGCCTGGTGTAGGTGTCTTTGTTGTCTAGATGTCCTAGGGATGAGTACATGGCTCGGGATACGCCATCTGTTGTGGAGCCGTTACATCAGTCGGCATATTATAGGGGACCAAGTAAGGCTGGGAGATTGGAGGTGATGTGGGCCATAACCAGCCTTTCAAATCACTCCATGTTTATTGAGGATAGAGCCATTTGGCGGTAATCATTAAGTCATTAAAGCATGAGCTTTCTCACTTACAAGGTTGATGTTATGATTTGGAGATGCCAGTGTTGGACTGGGGTGTACAAAGTTAAAAATCACACAACACCAGGTTATAGTCCAACAGGTTTAATTGGAAGCACAATGATGAAGGTTGATGTTGGTCTTTTTGAAGCAGGTTGGGATTTCGGCTTATGGGAGGGAAAGGCTGAAATTGTATGTGAGAACCTCTGTCAGTTGGTCCTCACAGGATCTGAGTGCTCAGCCGGGAACACTATCCATGGCTGTCGCTTTCCTTGATTTGACCAGCAGGAAGACTGATCTTACCTGCAGCGGTGACAGCGGGCACAGGTAGATCCGAGGCTGTCGGGGCAGGTTTCAGCCTGGTAGTCACACAATTATTCATCATAGACATCCACTCGCCGACCGACCTCCATCGTCATCAATACACAGTGACATGGTTGGTGTGAGCACCAATGAGTTAGTATTGAGACGGAGTGACATCAATAGACTGGGCTTGTGCGCCATAATGAAGTAAACTCACAGCAAAAGGGGGTAGGGTGTGCTTCTACTGAGAGTCAGTGTTGCAGGGAGTGAAGACTTTATAGGTGTAATTCAAGTCAAGCCACTGCTTCTGTCTGGTATTTTCAAAGGATTGATCCTGTTACGCCAGTATTGTTGATTTAAACAAAACAGGTGCAATTTATCACAGCATTCAGCAACAATATGTCATCGAATAGTGAACACCCTTTAATAACAGGAAAGTCTAAAATGTTCAATATTAGAAACACTGCTTTCCTGTTCGTGTTCAAATCAGACAACCTGTCCCATCGAGATGCTCAACTTGGAACTATTTTTAAAAAAGATTTTTTTGTATGTGGACATCGCTGGATGTGCCCAGTATTTCTTGCCCTTCCGCAGTTGCCCTTGAGACGGTGGTGGTGAATTGCTTTCTCGAACTGCTGCAACCTACCTGCTGTGCGGTGACCCACTAGTGACTAAAGAGGGAATTCCAGGGTTTTCACGCAGCAATAGTGAAGGAACGGCAATACATATCCAAATCAGGATGTTGACTCGTTTGGAAGGGAATTTGAAGGTGGTGGTGTTCCCAAAAGTCTACTGCCCTTATCATTCCAGATGGAAGTGTTTGTGAGACTGGAAGGAGCTGTCTGAGGATCTTTGGGGAATTTCTCCATTGTCTCTTGTAGATAGTGCACACTGCTGCTCCTGAGTGACCATGGTGAAGGGAGTGAATGCTTGTGGATGTGGTGCAAATCAAATGGGCTGTTTTGTCCTGGATTGTGTCAACCTTCTTTAGTGTTGTTGGGGCTGCACTCATTCAGGCAACTGAGGATATTCCATCTCATTCCTGACTTGTGCCTTGTAGATAATGGACAGGCTTTGGGTAGTCAGGAGGTGAGTCACTCGTGCAGTATTCCTACCTCTGATCTGCTCTTAGATTCATGTGGCGAGTCCAGTTGATGTTTTGGTCAATTAACACCCCCCCACCCCCAGCCCCCACCCCCCCCCCCCACGCCCACTACCACCAGAATATTGATAGTGGGGGAGTTAGTGATGATACTGCTGCTGAATACAAAGTGGTTATATTGTTTCTTATTGATGACAGTCATTGTCTGAATTTATGTGGCGCAAATGTTACTTGCCACTTGCCAGCCCAAGCCTGGATATTGCTTTGGGAATGGATTACTTCCATATCTGAACATTTGCGAATGGAGATAAACATTGTGCAGTCATCATAGAATATCCCCAATTTTACCCTATGATGGAAGGAAGGTCATTGTTCAAGCGGCTGAAGATGTTTTGATCGAGGACATTATCCTAAGGGACTACAGCAGAGATGTTCTGGAGCTGAGATGACTGACCTCCAACAACAATGACCATCTTCCTATTTGTCAGGTATGACTCCAATAATGGAGTGTTGGCCAGCGATACCGTTTTTGCTTGGGGTCCTTGATGTCACATTTGGCAGAATGCAGCCTTGATGTCAAGGGCTGGAACTCAGTTCCTTTTTCTATGATTGAGCCAAGGCTGTGACGAGGTCAGGAGCTGCGTGACCCTGGCAAAACCCAAACTGGGCGTCACTGAGCAGGTTAGTTTTGAGGAAGTGCGGTTTGATAGCACTGTTGATGACACCTTCCATCATTTTACTGATGATAGAGAGTGGACTGATAAGGCTGTATTTGGACCGGTCGAATTTGTCCTGCGTTTTATGTACAGAACATACTTGAGCAGTTTTTCCCCATTGTCGGTTTGTCAACATACTGGAACAGCTTGGCTAGGAGAGCGGGATGGTCTGGAGTACAAGTCTTCAGGAACTATTGCCGGCATGTTATCAGGGCCTATAGTCTTTACAGTATGCAGTGCCTTCAACCGTTTCTTGATACCAGTGAATCGAATTTGCTGAAGACTGCTATCTGTAACGATGGGGATGACCGGAGGAGGCCGAAATGAATCCTCCACTCAAAACTTCTGACTGAAGATTGCAACGAAAGCTTCAGCCTTATATTTTGCACTGTTGTGCAGGGCTCTTCCATCTTTGAGGTTGGGGATATTTGTGGAGACTCCTACTCTGGTGAGTTGTTTAATCGTCAGCCACCCTTCAGGATCAGATTAGCAGGACTGCAGAGATTAATTTTGATGCATTGGTTCTGTGATCGCTAAGCTCTATCTGTCCCTTGCTGTTTATGCTATCTAGCACGCAAGTATCACTGTTTGGATGCTTCAGCTGATGAACATTTTATCTTTATATATTCCTGGTTCTGCTCCTGGCATGCCCTCCTGCATTCTCCATTGAACCAGGTTTAATCCTCTGGATTGATGGTAATGATTGAGTGGGGGACATGCTGGGCCATGATGTTACAGAATGTGCTGGAGTATAGTTCTGCTGCTATTGATGGTCCACAGTGTCTTATGGACGGTTAGTCTTGAGTTGCTAGATCTGCTGAAAGTCTGTGTCATTTAGCATGGTGATAGTACCACACAACACAATAGAGTTTATGGAGACAATAGACTTTGTCTCCACAAGGACAGTGTGGTGGTCACTTTTACCGATACTGTCATGGACATATACCTCTGCAGTTGGTAGAATGGTAAGGACGAGGTCAGGTATGTTTTTTACCCTCTCGTTCATTGCCTCAACACATTCTGCAGACCCAATCTAGTACCTATGTCCTTAGGAGCCGACCAGCGTGATCAGTAGTGCTGCTGTAAAACCACTCTTGATAGTCGAATTTGAAATCCCCCAGCCAGAATACACTTCGTGCCCTTGCCACAGTCAATGTTTTCGCCAAGTGTTGTTTAACATGGAGAAGGACTGATTCAGCTGAGGAACGACGTTACGTGGTAATCAGTGAGAGTCTCCTTTGTCCATGTTTAATTTCTGTTGTTTCTGTAAGGTATGATTCCGTGAGTATGATTATGTCAGGCTGTTGCTTAACTATTCTGTAAGGCAGTTGTTCCAATATTGGCACTTGACTTCAGACGTCAGTAAGGAAGACTTTTCAGGTTCTACAGTGATGTTTCTAATGTTGACTTTTCCGGTGCCCATTTCGATGCCAGGTGGTCCATCCGGTTTCATTTGTTTGAATCTTTGTAGTGATTGGTACAACTGAATGACCGATTAGACCTTTTCAGGGGGCGATTGAGAGTCAATGACATTGCTTTGGGTCTGGAATGGCATGTCAGGTTCCTTCATTGCAGGATATTAGTGAACCAGATGGATTCTTCTGACAATCGGCAATGATTTCATTCTCATCAGTAGATTCTTAATTCCAGGGATATTTTTACATTATTGAATTGAATTTCCACCATCTGCAGTGGCGGGATTCAACCTGGATCCACAGAACAGGAGCTGATTTTTCCGGATTGATAATCTATCGGTAATACCATGAGATCTACTTGGAACCACATGTTTTACTCAGCTGCCATTTCTTGTGCTGCCCTGTTTTTCATTCATTGCTTATGTTATTCTGGAATCTCATCCTTCATTAAATCCTGATGGAAATACACAGTCATGAACACCTTCTCGACTGCTCGAATTTCATTCAGTCTGTTTAGTTTGAACAGACATTTCAAGGCAGCTGTACACCAGAGAAGAGCAGGAAAAGATAATAGGGGATAGTGCACTGTACCTGTCACCGGACCAGCATGCCTGTCCAGGAAGTATCTATTGTGGGTCAGAGAACCTCACTTATTATGGAGTGGATGGAGGCTAATCAGCCCATTTTGGAGTCACAAGCTCTCCAACTGCACAATTGGAGATCGAGAGAGTGTGTGAAGAGAGATTGTGTGTGAGAGAAATAAACAGAGAGAAAGCAAGTGAAGGGAGATAAACTGAGAGAGGATTGAAAGGGGAGCGACTGACTGAGTGCGAGAGGAAGAGGTGTTAGATGAGGGTGAAGTCAGATAGATCAGAAGACTGCATTACGGTAGATAAATATGGACAGACAGAAGTTAGAAGCTTTATTTAGAAATTCCTCTGGACGGCAAGCCCTTTGCCTGGGTGCCGTACACTGTGAGCACTGTGCTGATACTGGCTGTCATCCCAAATAATTTATTTCCAACAATATCACAGAGCTGGGTTACTGACAGCTAAACAGAACCCATTCGGTCAATAGATTGGTTCCATAGAGAAAGCATAGTTTTTATATAGACTGTGCCAAGAGCAGCAGGAAATGATAACCACCACCACCCCCTCCACGACTCCCCCCCCCCCACCCCCGCCCACACCGATACTGTATGAGAGACTAGGCCAGAGAATCTTAGTGAGGGTACTCACTGACAGACGTGAAATCACGATCTTAGTTGTGGGTCAAATAATGATTGATAAAGTTTGCATACCACTTTCCTAGTGATGTAATTTACATTTCACTTTATATAGCTCAATATCAGGAGTGTATTTTAACAACCTTATCTCTTTGTACTTTGGTGTGTGCAGAAAATCATTTTGGTTCTGAATTTTATATTGCATAAACGCATTTCATTAATATTATCTCTGCTCATTCCTCATTGTAGGTGTACTCTTGAATCTGTTCTTCATATGAGTATAAAGAGTTACATTGCAATTCTGGTAACTGGGGGACATCACTGTCCCTCCACCCAATCTAAAAAGCCATGTCCCCCAGCCCTCTCCATCTTCTGTCTTTTCCCCGATATCATAATCACAATGTTATTGAAGTTCATTAAATGACACTTCATGACAGTTCCTTAACATCGAAAACATCAACAGCACGACCCACACCTGCCCTCCCTGATCCTGGAATAACAATCTGAACTGTGTTTGTCATGTGCAATTCTCTGTTCACGTATCCATGCCGTTTGTTTGTTGTAACCCACGATGTTTTTGGCACATTTTGCTATCAGATCATGGATGATAGTTGTTTTCTCAATGTTTTACAGATATTGCAATGACTGATCAGTAGTGACAGGATTTATTTCTGTATTTATGAACAGAGAAGCATGCTTATGTTCCGTTAAACTTCTGGCCTTACTTCCATATACAAGGCTGACTGAATGATTACACACAATCAATCTGCCATCTTCACCATTCCTTCCTTCAGTCACACTCGCATATCACACCCAGAATGCATAAATGTTCAACGTTATTTTGAATTTTAATAAAGTAGCATTGAATTCAAAGGGGTTAACTGGAGCTATTTGTTCAGCCATTGTAATGATGTCAGTCTCCATGGATCGTATGCGTCCCTAGAGTTTCTCTCTTCTATCAATAAGGGAATGTTTTCAGTGTTTTATACTATGGTGTGAGCGGGAGCATGTCCAACAGCAATAAGAGGGATTAGCAGCTTCAGAGAGAAGGGCAGGAGAGCTGAAAATCTGGGATCATTAGACTGGAATGTTCCAACAATGGACCGGGGTTTATCCGATGGTCTTTACTGGCTTTCACAGCCTTGGATATCATTAGCATATCGGATTGAAGATGTACTGATGGTTATTCAAGCTGGTTACTATCCTATCCTTGCTACAGTTGGTGTTCCTGGTAGGTCACTCTGTCTGTTTATTGAAATGATCTGAATTGAATCGATTCTGATGATATGCAGATATTGTAAAGGGGCAAGCCGGCATTTTCAGCTCCAATCAAATTTCCATTCTTTAGAAATTAAAACTAGCAAATTATTATTTACAAATTGCTCACCAATACGCGACAGGAAAACACACTGTTCTCAGCCTCTTTGATTCATTTCCTCCTGCAAAGTGTACATCTCCATCTCCTCCCCACATACCAGTCCTGTCCATTACCACCGTTAAGACGTCCAAGTCTCCTCCTCAGCCTCAGTTCAATTCCTGAATAAACCATCGTTTGTTCCTTTGTTAATTCCAGATATACCTGTTTCAAGTCCCTTCTAACCATGTGTCCAATACAAAATAAATGCACGTGAGATGTTTGACTTGTTCTCTGCACAAAATCTGAAAGATGGGCAGACAGTGTATGGTGGGTCACGTCATTGCCTCGTATTCTAGAGCCACAGAATAATAATCTGTTGATGTCGCCTTGCCTTATGCCCATTAGAGAAGGCAGTGTGTCATTCTTCTCTGGTCAAGTTTCTGTTTAACTGCAAACCCACGGCAATTTTTTGCACTATTTATTGTCCTGTGGGACAGCTGAACCAGCCACTCAGTTCAAGATCGGCATAACATCCTGGCCTGACCATGGCTACACACATCCCGTGAGAGCAGAACAGAAGGAATAATAGCTCCCTTCCTCTGCCTGCATCCCATATTCCAACGGCTCATTTCCATTAATGTAGGTAGCCATTCACTATTTTAGATGTATCCTTTGTGATTGAGTCTCTTCCAAGAGTGATGTCCATCCCCAATGTCACTTCTGGTGCTGGTTCTTTATTAATGCTGACCTCCAGATGTAAGGATGTTTTTAAATTCTACGTCAGTGGCAGTGCATTGTAAATGAATTGTTTCCTGTGTCACACAAAAGAATTGGAGCCAACTAAGTGAGGGAAAGGAATTATTGTGATCAAACCTGAGAGTGTTGCTTAGGCAGTATGTGGGGTATTTTGGACAGATTTTCTTTCCTTTATATGGAGTGATCTCCTTATCACAGAGAGAGTGAAGAGGAGTTCAACCAGATTAACCCCTGGGATGATGGCACCATGAGGAGTGACTGAAGGTTGATCTGTAGCGCTGTGAGAGAATAAGAGGTGATTGCATTGAATCCTGAGAGGGATGAACAATCACTTCTTATAGTCTAAACAGTCAATGAGAAGGTGATAAATTCCATGCCTGCTATTTCACTCAGGATGCATGATTCGGAACATTTTAAGTGTCTGGGCGGATGTTACGACCACCCACCCCAACCCCTACTCCCCATTGAGAGAGATGGAGATGTCCAAGTTTTGAATAAACTCTCCCCACATTAATATAGTTCAGTTGGTGTGTGATCCTGCACTGAATGTTATATTATCCACCACCCTGACAGCAGCCACATTACCTTCATTCTAAAACAGTTGACTATTTCCAACAGTTTCTGACCTTCATGAGGAACGAGAATCTATCTTCTCAGAGATGCAAGGTACTTCCTTCCGGTTTAGACCAGAAGACTATAAGACATTGGAGCATAAATTAGGACAGTTAGCCCATAGGGTCTGCTCCGTCATTCAATCATCGCTGATAGGTTTCTCAAACCCATTCTCCGACCTTCTCCCATAATCTTTGATCTCCTGGATAATCAAAAACTATCGATCTCCGTCTCACATATACTCAATGACCTGCCCCCACAGCCTTCTGTGGCAATAGATTTCAAAGATTCGCCATTCTATTGTTAAATAACTTTCTCCTTATCACTGTTCTAAAAGGTGTTCCCTTTCATCTAAGGCTGTGCCCTCTGATTCTAATCCAATGGAAACATCTTATCAACACCCACTCTCTCCAGGTCATTCAGTATCCTGTCTATTTCACATTCCCTCTCATCCTTTCAAACTTTATCAAGTATGGACCCGGAGTACTCAAACATTCCTCATGCAATAAGCTTTTCATTCCTATGACCATTCTCGTGAGAATCTTCTGAACACGCTCCAGGACCAGTGCATCCTTCCTGAGGTATGGAGCTCAAAAATGAGCACAATACTCCAAATGTGGTCTGACCAGCGCAGGATACATTCAGTTCTTATATTCAATTTTTCTCGTAGTAAATGCTCCCAATCATAATTGCAAATACTCTCCTAAGTGCTGCCTCAACCTGCAAGCTGACCTTGAGAGAACCCTGCACTAGAACTCCCAAGTCCCTTTGCACTTCAGATTTCTGAATTTTCTCGCCATTTGGAAAATAGACTATGCCTCTATTCTTCATGCTAAAGTGCATAGCCTCACACTTTCCAACGTTGGAATACATCATACGATCTCTTTATCTGACCAAATCCTTGATCAGCCTCTCCGCTTCCTCAATATGACCTGTCCATGTGCCTATCTTTGTATCGTCTGCAAACCTAGCCAGAATGCCCTCAATTCCTTCATCTACATTGTTAATGTAACAAGTAAAAATTTATGATTCCAACACTGAGCATTCTGGGTCACCACTTGTCGCCGGCCGCCATCCTGTGAAGTACACTTTTATCCCCACTCTCTGCTTTCTGCCAGACAGACAAGCTTCTATCCATGCCACCACCTTGCCTCTAACACCACGGACCCTTATCGTACTCAGTAATCTCCTGTGTGACACCTTGTCAAAGGCCTTCTTGAATTCCAGGTGGATACCATCCATTGGCTGTGCTTGCTAGAGCCTGCTCATTTCCTCTTCAAAGAATTCCAATAGATTTGTTAGGCATGAACTTCCCTTGATGAAATCATGCCGACTTTGCACTATTTTACCAAACACTTTCAAGTATTCAGAAAACTCATCCTTCACAATGGATTCCAGGATCTTACCCACGACAGAGGTTAAACTATTCATGGAGGGTTTTTTTTTTTTGTCTTTTTTTCTTTCTCCCTTGTTAAAAAGGGGTATCACGTTAGTGGGTTTCCGATGGTCTGGGATCGTTCCTTACTCTAGTGATTGCTGAAAGATCTCCACGATTGCCTCCACTCCATCTTCAGTATCTTCCTTATAATACTGGGATGTAGTCCATCTGGTCAAGGTTATTTAACCAACTTCGAGTCATTACATTTTTATCTAGCATGTTCTCCATGGTGGCGGCCATCATACTCAGCTCTGGCTCCTCAATCTCTTAAATGTTTAAGGTATTACTCGTGCCTTCCACCATGAAAAACTGACACAAAGTAATTATTCAGTGCCTTTTCCATTTTCTCGTTCCCCACTACCATCTCTCCAGTATCATTTTCCAGCAGTCCAATGTTCATTTTTGCCGCTCTTTTGTACTTTATATATCAAAAGAAACTGTTACAGTCTTCCTTTACATTACTGGCTAGCTTACCCCCATATTTAATAATCTCCCTCCTTATTTTATTTTGTTTGCCCTCTGTTTTGTCTTTGTAAGCTTTCCAATCCTCAGGTTTCCCACTGCACTTTGCCACATTATATCATTTCTCTTTTGCTTTTATGCTATACCTGACTTCCCTAGTCAGCTATGGTTGTCCCATCCTCCCTATACAAGTCTCTTTTTCCTCAGGATAAATTTCTGCTGTGTCCTGAATTAGTCCAAAAATCTCCTGCCATTGCTGTTGCACTGTCTTTCCTGCTGGGCCCGTCTCCCAGTCAATTCTACCCAGCTCCTCACTCATGTCTGTGCAATTGCCTTTATTCAGGTGTAATACCGTTACTTCTGATTCTATCTTCTCCATCTGAAACTGCAGAGTAAATTCAATCATATTATGATCACTGTCACCTTAAGATCCCCTCATCTAGTCTGCCTGCACAAGCTGCTCCAAAAAGCCATCACGTAGACATTCCACAAATTCCTTTTCCTGCCAACCACTATCAATCTGAATTCCCAGTCCATCTGTAAAATAAAATCCCACATGATCACTGTAACTTTGCCTTTCCTACATATCTTTCCAGCTCCTGGTGTATCTTACACCCCAGCTCCCTGTATATTACTCCAAATGCATTTTTTCACTTTTTTGATTCCTCAATTCTACCAACACAGGTTCTACACCATCTGACCTTATTACATTTCTTATTATTGATTATTGATTCGATTCCAATCTTAATACTGAGACAACTCTATCTCTCTGCTCACCTGCCTATCTTTTCGGCAGGATGAATATCCTTGAATATTCAGCTCCCAATCCTGATCCTCTTGCAGCGATGTCACTGTAATGCCCACTATCTCGTACCTGCCAATTTATGGATGAGTTACCTTATTGCTTATACTGCATGCTTTCTGATATAATAGTTCAGTCCTGTATTACCCGTCGCTCTTCTCATTGTCATTTGTTTGTCCAGCCGTTGGTACCTACACGGACCCTGACCACTGGATCATTCCCCTCCCGCTCCAAGTTCTGCAACCCAGATGATATATCCCAAAACCGAACACCATGTAGGCAACTCAACCATCAGGACTTATAATCCCAATCACGGAGAACAGTATCTGTGCTTTTAACTATACTATCCCCAATTATCCAGCATTGGCCAGCATGGTGACACAGGAATGCTGCCTCACAGTGCTTGGGACTTGGGTTCATTTCTAATTTCTGGACCCTGTCTGTGTGGACTTTGTAGATTTACCCGTGTCTGCATTGGGAGCATTAACTCTTTTTTCTCTCCACAGTACGTTTCTGTGTTTGTTTTAGATTTTGTACCATCTACAGTATTTTTGCTTTTGTTTGATGGAGAAATGCAGCAAATGTGTCAGGTTTTTGTAAAAGCAGCCGTGGTTCGCGGGTTCCTCTGGGTCTTTAGGAATCTTGCCCGGCAACTTGTCTGAGTGCAGTGTCACTGGATGCCCATTCCATCTCTCTCAGTTCCCGCAGTAGATCGTCACTACATGCAGCATTTCCTTATGCCACCCTGGGACTCCCCATACCCCATTGCCTGGCACTAGATACTCCCTTCGCAGGACTGTGCACACAAAGACACTGTTCTGACCCACTGAGGATGCTAGGTAAAGACTCTGCCATTGAAAGGAACAGAATAACTAGAATCAAATTGAATAGCAAAGCTGAGTAAACAGGCGGAATCATATCCATCTGCTCTGACGTTTTCTAATCTTCGGTTTATCCTCACCCATCTGCAAATAGATGGTCCATATGTACGTCTTGTCAAACAGGTTTGGTGGCGGGGATAGATATCAGATCCGGTGGTCATTGGACTGATTCAGTTGTCTCACTTTCCTGACGTCACACTTAAGTTTTTATTATCAAGTCTAACCAGTTTAAAAAAAAGGCCTTGCTGGAGTTGTGCTGAAAGGATATTTGAATTCTGGAGACATTAGAATATGTCACGTGCGAATGAGGTACGGAATCGTAAGGTAACACAGTTAAATACACGATCAAAGAGCTGGCAGCGGAGGCAGCACTTCCGATATGTGGATCATTGGGATTCCCGAGTCGGGAGGATATACACAAAAAGGACGGTATGAACCTGAACTGGCAGCAATTTATGAAATGTGGATTATTGGGATTCACGGGTCAGTATGATACACACAAGAAGGACGGGATGCACATGAACTGATAACACTCTCCGATATGTGGATCATTGGGATTCCCGGTTGATAGGATATGAACAAGATGGACGGGATGGACTTGAACTGGCAGCAACCTCCTGGCAGGCAGGTTTGCTATCGTCCTTTACGAGGGTTTAAACTTATGTGTGGCGGCGGTGGGGGAGGGGTGTGTGGAACCACAGCAGTAGGTCCACAGGTACAGTGACTGAGGAGGAGTTGGAGACTAATCCCAGTACAGCTAAGACCAACAAAACAAAACAGTGTACTGAACACAATGGCCTGGCATGTCTGAAGTGTGCTGATTTTAATATGAGGAATCTGTTTGTTTGAACGGATATTTCGATGTCGCTGCATGTCAGAAAATAGAAGAGATAATGGTTAATTGTCCACTGTGTCCTTCACTGGACCAGCTTGTCTCTCCAGGCACCAAAACTTGTTACTGTGGGTCAGAGAACTTCAGAATTAATACAACACAGAAGGAGGCCATTCAGCCCACCATGCGTCCATGAGCTCTCCAACTTGACAACTTGAAAATAGAGATAATGATCGGAGCTAGACTGAAAGGGAGAGAAATAAACAGAGAGAAAGACAGTGAAGTGAGATAAACAGAGTGAAAAAAGGAGCGACAGAGTGAGTGAGAGCAAGGGTGTCAGACGAATGTGAAGTTAGATCAGGAGACAGCATGAGGAGAAATGCACAGAAACTTTTCTTAGAAACTCTCACAGACTGTTTGGTGTCATACCCTGTGAGCAAAATGCTGATACTGGCTGTCATCCCAGATCATTTATCGCCAATAACATCCCAGAGCTGAGTTGCTGACAGCTGAACACAATCCAATAGACCAATAGATTGGTTCCAGGGAGAAGGTGGATTAATTTATATATTCTGGGCCAACAGGAACATATAGCCCCTGTAGACACTGCGTGAGAGGCAGGGTGGAATCTCAGTGAAGGGAATCACTGGCAGGGGGAAATCAGGATCTCAGCTCTGGGTCAAATAATGATTGATAAAGTTTCCACACCACTTCCATGGTTTTGTAATTCACATTATAATTGATATAGCTCCACATAGTAAGTATATTTTAACAATATCGTCTTTTTGTAGTTTTCATATTTTGGGATGTACAGAAACGCTTTTTTATCTTTGTATTTTGTGTTGAATAAACACATTTTATTACTGAGGAAGAAAGGACCTGCTCCGATGGCACAGTGGTCATCTGAACCGTGCTGAGACCAAGTCCGAGTGAATCCTAACCGGGGCTGCAGACAGAGCTTTAAACTGATTAGAGTGTGTGTGTGTGTGATTGTGTGAGATAGTGTGTGTGCGCCAGTGTGTGTGTGTGTGTGTGTGTGTGTGTGTAGTTTAAGGTTTAATTAGAAAAGCCGAATTAAAAGAGGAGGCAAAAGTACAGAACTCAGTAGAGGTTATTAAAATCTCCAGCACAGGCACAAATAGGATAGAGCATCTGGAAATGTTTAACATATCAAACTTCAGGTCACTGCACAAATGAATGACAATGAGAAGAGGGACGGACAATGCAAGACTGAAGAGGTTACAACTGAATGCATGCTGTACAAGGAATAAGGTAAATTAGCTTCTGGCGCAGAATTAAATCAGCAGGTAAGAAGCGAGGGGCATCAAAGAGATGTGGCTGCAAGGGGATCTGAATATTTAAGGATATTTATCCTATCGAAAAGATAGGCAGGTGGGCAGAGGGAGTGGATTTGCATTGTTATTAAAAAATGAAATTAAATCAATAGTAAGAAAGGAAGTAAGGTCAAATGGTGTAGAATCTGCGTGGGTAGAATTGAGGACTACAAAGGTACGACAACCACAGTTGAAGTCTTGTACAGGGCTCCAAAGAGTAGTCAGGAGCTGGGGCAGAAGATACACCAGGAGATAGAAAAGATGTGTAGGAAAGGCAAAGTACAGTAATCATGGGTGATTTCAGTATGCAGGGGAACTGGAACATTAGATTGGTAGTGGTTCGCAAGAAAGGAATTTTAGGAATGTTTATGAGATGGCTTTTTGGAGCAACTTCTGGTGGAGCCCACTCGGGAACAGATGTACTGCATTTAATGACGCAGGTTCGTGATGGAGATTAGGATGAAGATAAATTTTGGAAGCAATGATCAAAACATGGTTATTTTATTCTGCAATTGAGAGAGAGAAGATAGAATCAGAGGTAACAGTATTTCAGCTGATAAAGGCAACTACAGAGGCATAAGGGAGAAGCTGGGTAGAATTGATTGGGGGAGGGGTCAAGCATGAAAAACAGGGGAACAGCAATGCAGAGCAGATTCCAAGATTAATTCAGGAGTCACAGCAGAGATTTTTGCCGAGGAATAAAGGCATCGTACAGGGAAGGATGAGCAGTCAGGCTGACGACGGAAGTCAGGGATTGCATACAAGCAAAAGAGCAAGCGTATAATGCGGTGAGGGGCAGTGGGAAGTAGAGAATTGGGAAACTTACAAAGATTAACAGAGGGCAAAAAAAAGACAGAGAAGATTAGATATGGAGATAAGCAACCAGCAACAAAGGAGACTGTAAGAGGATCTTTAGATATACAAAGTGCAAAAGAGAGGCAAAAGTGAATATGGACCACTGGAAAATGATGCTGGAGAGACAGTAGTGGAAAACAAAGAAACGAATGAGGAACTTTGCATCAATGTTCATGGTGGAAGACACGAGTAATTTCCCAAAAATTGAAGAGAGTGAGAGGGCAGAGCTGGTATGGTGGTCATCACCAAGGAGAACATGCTAGAAAACAGAACGGCCTGAATTGGATAAATCACCTGAACCATATGGACTACACCCCAGCATTGTAAGGGAGATAGCTGAAGAGGTAGTGAAAGTGAAAGTAGTAATCTTTCAGGAATGACTAAAATCAGGAATGGCTGGAAAATTGCTAACGTGACACTCCATTTATAAGGAGAGTTAGGCAGAAGATGGCAAATTACAGACTGATTTAGCCTAACCTTGTTTGTGGTAACACCCTGGAATCCATCGTGAAGGATGGGATTTCTGAATACTTGGATTTAGCAAAATAGTCCAAAGTCAGCATTGTTTCATCAATGGGAGTCATGCCCAACTGGAATACTTTGAGGGAGTAACGAGCAGATTTGACCAAAGAGAACCAGTAGATGTTATCCACCTGCTTCTATAAAATCCTTTGATAAGGTGCCACGCAGGAGGCGATAGAAAAAGATTAGTGCCCCTGGTGTTACAAGCAAGGTGCTAGCTTGGATAGATGCATGGCTGTCTGACAGAAAGCAGAGAGTGGGGAGAAAAGTGTCCTTCTCAGGACGCATCCAGTGACAAGTGGTATTCCTCAAGAATCAGTGTTGGGATTACAAAATTCGCTTTGTGCATTAATGGTCGCATGAAGGAACTGAGTGCATTCTGACTAAGTTTTCAAACAGTGCAAAGATGGAATAGAGGGATAGGTAGCATCGAAGAGGTGGTTCAGCTGCAGGAGGGTGCAGTAGCACCCTCTAGCAACCCTTCTGATGCTCGGCTTCCAGACCACCAACCTCAGGATACAACGCATCATCCTCCGCCATTTCTGCCACCAACAGTAAGACCACACCACCAGAGATATACTCCCTTCCCAAAGCTATCAGCATTCTACTGAGACCATTCCCTTCACGACTCCCTCGTTTAGCTCACGAGTCCCCCCTTCCACACCCCAACAAGCCACCTTCCACTCAGCAACCTTCCCTTGTCATTGCAAGAGGTATGAAACCTGTGCCAACAACTTCCTCCTCAGTTCAATCCAAGGCCCAAAAGGATTCTTCCACATCAGGCAGAGAAGATCCTGTGCATCAAACACCTCATCTACTCTGTCCATTGCTCCTGGTCTCCTCTACACTGGGGAGCCGGGCGTCAACTTGCAGAACGGTTCAGGGAACACTCTCCGTCACATACCCAACAACCCCACTTCCCTGTGGCTGAATACTTCGCCTCTCCCACCACACCTCCAAGGACATGCAAGTTCTTGGCTTCCCTCCACTTCATTCTACCACCAGACGTCTGGATGAAGAGCGCGTCGTCTTCCAACTTGGAACCCTTCAACCACATGGTATCCAGCGCAATGTCACCAGTTTCCTCATCTCCTCTCCCTCCACCTTATCCCAGATCTAACCCTCCAACTGAACACCGCCTGTTGAACTGTCCTACCTGTCTATCTATCTTCCTTCCCATCTATCCACTCCACCTTCCACTCTCATCACTCACCTCGATTTAGACATCGTCTTCCAAGCTACCTTCCTCCCAGCCCCCTCCCATTCATCTCTCAATCCCTTCCCGCCCACCCCTTCATTCCCGATAAAGGATTTATGTCTGAAACGTCGAATATCCTGTTCCGCAGAGTCCGTCTGACTGGCTATGCTTTTCTAGCACCACACTTTTTGACTCTGATCTCCAGCATCTGCAGGTCCTCACTTTCTCCTGCTGAAGGATTTGCACAGGTTAGGGGAGAGATCAAAAAAGTGGCAGGTGGAGTTTAGCGTGGGCAAGTGTGAGGTCATGCAGTTTGCAGCAAAAATAAAGGCATGGACTATTTTCTAAATAGCGAGCTAGTTCAGAAGACTCAGGGGTGGGGGTGGGGTGGGGTGGTAGCCAAGGATCTTGAAAGGTAAACCTGCAGGTTATCAGCAGTTGGAAGGCAAATAAAATGATCCCATTTATTTCAAGAAGGCTGAATATAATTGTAGGGATGTACTTCTGAGGCTTTATAAGGTTTTGTTCAGGCTACATTTGGATTATTGAGCACAGTTTTGGGTCCCATATCTCAGGAAGGATGTGCTAGCCCTGGAGCATTTTCCGGTAAGATTCACAAAAGTGGTCCCCAGGCATGAAAAGCTGAAATATATGAAGAACATCTGAGGGCACAATAGTAAAGAGAAGACCTTTTCAAACAAAGATAAAGATGAACCTCTTCAGCCAAGAGTGGTGGAATCTAGGGAATTCACTGCTACAGAAGGCTATCAGGCCAGGTCATTGAGTATATTTAAGAGTAAGAAGTTTTTCTTGATTGTAAAGGGATGAAGGGTTACAGATAGAAAGTGGAAGAATGGTGTTGAGAAGCTTAACAGCATCATTGAATGGCGGAGCAGGCTCAATGGGCTGAATGGCCAAATTTCTGCTCCAATGTATTCTGGTCGTATGGTTAATATTGGATCTCCTCACTCCTCATTGGAGATGTGTCCCAGATTTGATTTTCTTATGATTTTAAAAGAGTAACATCCCAATACTGATGACTGGGAAATATTATGTTCCCTCCCTCCAGTCTCTGCAAGCCATGTCCCCAATAACATAATCACACTGAAATTGAAAACCAATGCATGGCACTTAATCACAGTTGATTGACATCGACAACATTAAGAGCATGACACTCACATGCCCCTCTGATCCTCGACTAACCATCTGAATTGTGTGTCATATCATTCTCTGCTAACACATCGATGCCATTTGTCTGTTATACTTCATGTTGTCGAAGGCACATTTGCCTGTCAGATTATGGACTAGAAAAGTTCTCTCCATATTTTACTGATATTATAATCACTGATCAGTAGTTACAGACTGTATGTTTCCATTTATAAACGGAGAAACTTGTTTATGTTCTGACAATCCCTGACATTACTCCCATATCCAAGTCAGATTGAATGATTACACGCAATCAATCTACCATCTCCAATATTCATTCTCTCCGCCACCCTACATATCCCAAAATAAATGAGTAAATTTTAAACGTTCTTTAAATTTTAATAAAATCAATATTGAACTCAAAGAGGTTAAATTGAGTTATTTGTTCAGTGACTGTGATTAATGTAAATCTCCGTGATCCTAATCATCCCAGTGGAGAGTTTCCATCGTTGAAAAATAAATGGGCTCTGTTCAATGTGCTAACACCATAGTGTGAGTAGGAGCATCACTTACAGCACTAACAGGGATCAGCAGCTCGAGAGATTCGGAGAGGAGAAATCAGAATCTGAGAACATTAGACAGACTTTACAAAATAGTTCATAATCGAGGACAAGTATAAGAATGTTCCAACAATGGATCCGAATCTGAGATATTAGACTGGAATGTTCCAACAATGGTCAGAATCTAGAACATTAGACTGAATGTTCAACACATGGACCGTCTTGATAACTTAGACTGGAATGGTCAAACAATGGACAGGAGTTTATACGAGTGTCTTTACTGGCTTTCTCATCCTTGGATAACATTAGCATTCGGATCCAGGATATCCTTTTCCTTTGGATTATTCAAGGTGGTTACTATCCCATTCTCGCGATAGTTGGTGTTCCTGGTAAGTCATTAGATTTGTCTACTCAACTGGTTGAACGAATGTCAGCTCATGATATGTACATTTTGGAAAGTGCAAGTCAATATCTCAGTTCCAAACAAAAATTCATTTACTTATATATTATAACTATCAAACTACGATTTATAAATTACTCACTGATACGAGAAGGAACCAGAGTCTTCTCAAACTCCATAATCCATTTTGTCCTTCACAGGTTTACATCTCCATGTCCTCCCCACTCACCAATCCTGTCCAATACCACCGTCATGATATCCAGTCTCGTCCTCGGTCTCAGTGCAATATCTGAATAAACCATTTGTGCCTTTGTTCAATCCGGATGCAACAGTTTCACGTTCCTAATAACCATGTCCGTCACTAAATAATTGCTGTTGAGAATGTATTAACTTGTTCTCTGCACATCAGGGAAAACAGTTTTATGTGTCAAGCCATTGACTCATAATCTAGAGCCACAGAATAATGGTCTGTTGATATCTCATGCAGAAATTGGGGAGTTTAAATGCAACCATTATCGTTTGTTTATAAAAACCAATCTGCTTGCCTCAAGACCTTTAGAAGTCAATGTGTCATGATTCCCTCCTCAGGTTTCCGTGCGACTTCTGTGAAGAACACGCACGTGGGTGTACTGTACCTTTTAGAGAATTAAAAGCCAACAATAACGACCTGACGCATCAAGAGTTCTGAAAAATACATATAATGAACGTTTGGTCGAACCACCCGATTAGCTCATTGTCTCGAAACACATTCAGCAAAAACATTTGAAATATACTCCAAAATATCCACCCCAACCAAGTTTTAATTTATTATATTGACAATCTTAACAGCCAATGATACCAATCCAATAGTTTGGTGGTACCAGACCATGGAAAATTGAAAATTGAGAGTAAACGCCAAGCTACCAGCATACAAAGACTGCCTGTAACATAGCTTTCCTATAAGTACCTTTCACTGGTGAAGCAGAGTCCCCAAGAAGAAAAGAAAGACAGGAAAATGGAGATAGAACCAAAAGCTTCCTGGTTTTGAGATAAGCATTTTGTTTTTGTATATCTTAATTAGGCGTCTTGTCGACCTAGTATTGTGGAGGGGAATGATCAAAGACAGGTTAGAGGAAGAAGTTGTAAATAGTCGTTCGTTTATTATTCTCGTGTAAACTTTAAGAAATAAAGATTGTTATCTTTTACTTAAATAAATTTGGACTCTAGAATTATCACAGATTACTGCATGGGATAAATCGTTTTCTCTGTTGCTG